>NW_022261983.1:8872536-8978505 GCF_002021735.2 Oncorhynchus kisutch
AAAATACAGCGACGTCGAACTCACTGTTGAAGGTAAGAGATGCAGCTAATATCAAGCTTACATCGCTGTGTATATAGAAAGTCAAACAGGAAACACACTTGAATAAAGCTATCTATACACAATTAATGATATGGCCCATCTTAAAACATATCAGCCATTTCAAGGTATAAGACAGGGAGCAGTAGTATTTTTTGTAATGTTTGTTATGTATTGTTGGTAATGTTTGTTGTAATTGATTGTTGATAAGTGTTTATGGTAGTAATTGTAGAGATCTATGATTTTCTGTAATCAGAAAAAGAAGTATCCAATAACACATTGCTTTGTGTTTCAACAGGCTGCACTCTGTCAGAACCTCGATCAAGGGTGGTCAATGGATCCCCAGGCCAGTCTGTTCTCCTGCCCTGCTCCTGTAGTAAAACCCAGGCTAAACCTCCCAGCTTCACATGGACTAAACTCAGAGGTCAACATTCACCTGAGATAATATCACCCCGGAGTGATCTGTACAGAGGCAGAGTGGAGAGGTTTAATAGCACCTCTCCTGGGAACCTCTCTGTCCTCCTCTCACACGTCACCGAGGACGATCAGGGGTGGTACAGGTGCCAAATCAGCCGTGAAAAATACAGAGACGTCGAACTCACTGTTGAAGGTAAGAGATGCAGCTAATATCAAGCTTACATTGCTGTGTATATAGAAAGTCAAACAGGAAACTTAAAATGCAAAAATTGATACAAAATGAATGATATGGTTAGGTGTGTATGGTAGTAGTTGTAGAGATCTACCATTTTCTGTAATTAGAAAAATATGTGTAGATATTGTAACAGCATACTGTAAATATTGTAACAGCATATTGTAAATATTGTAACATCATACTGTAGATATTGTAACAGCATACTGTAGATATTGTAACAGCATACTGTAGATATTGTAACAGCATACTGTAAATATTGTAACATCATACTGTAGATATTGTAACAGCATACTGTAAATATTGTAACAGCATACTGTGATATTGTAACAGCATACTGTGATATTGTAACAGCATACTGTAGATATTGTAATAGCATACTGTAAATATTGTAACAGCATACGGTAGATATTGTAACAGCATACTGTAGATATTGTAACAGCATACTGTAAATATTGTAACAGCATACTGTAGATATTGTAACAGCATACTGTAAATATTGTAACAGCATACTGTAAATATTGTAACAGCATACTGTGATATTGTAACAGCATACTGTGATATTGTAACAGCATACTGTAGATATTGTAATAGCATACTGTAAATATTGTAACAGCATACGGTAGATATTGTAACAGCATACTGTAGATATTGTAACAGCATACTGTAAATATTGTAACAGCATACTGTAGATATTGTAACAGCATACGGTAGATATTGTAACAGCATACTGTAGATATTGTAACAGCATACTGTAAATATTGTAACAGCATACTGTAGATATTGTAACAGCATACTGTAAATATTGTAACAGCATACGGTAGATATTGTAACAGCATACTGTAGATATTGTAACAGCATACTGTAGATATTGTAATAGCATACTGTAAATATTGTAACAGCATACGGTAGATATTGTAACAGCATACTGTAGATATTGTAACAGCATACTGTAAATATTGTAACATCATAATGTAGATATTGTAACAGCATACTGTAGATATTGTAACAGCATACTGTAGATATTGTAACAGCATACTGTAGATATTGTAACAGCATACTGTAAATATTGTAACATCATACTGTAGATATTGTAACAGCATACTGTAGATATTGTAACAGCATACTGTAAATATTGTAACAGCATACAGTAGATATTGTAACAGCATACTGTAGATATTGTAACAGCATACAGTAGATATTGTAACAGCATACTGTAGATATTGTAACAGCATACTGTAAATATTGTAACATCATACTGTAGATATTGTAACAGCATACTGTGATATTGTAACAGCATACAGTAGATATTGTAACAGCATACAGTAGATATTGTAACAGCATACTGTAGATATTGTAACAGCATACTGTAAATATTGTAACATCATACTGTAGATATTGTAACAGCATACTGTGATATTGTAACAGCATACAGTAGATATTGTAACAGCATACAGTAGATATTGTAACAGCATACTGTAGATATTGTAACAGCATACTGTAAATATTGTAACATCATACTGTAGATATTGTAACAGCATACTGTAAATATTGTAACAGCATACAGTAGATATTGTAACAGCAACATTTTTTTTTTTAAATCCTCTAGATATTGTAACAACATACTGTAAAACGAGGGCCCTACCAGGCCAACAGCACTGCAGTATGTAGATTACCCAACCTGACAGACTAAGTTGAGTGAAATTGATAACACACTTCACCAAATGTTCTACTCATTAGACTTAGGTACATAATATAGTTTTGTAATGTGCCTTTGCTCTGGCTAATGTTCCTCTTGTCTGTTAGGGAAATACCATCCCCTCACAACCACTACCACCAAACATCCACCATTAACTCAACCAAATGGACTAGACATTACAACATTCCTAATACCAACAACGTCACCTAAAGGTCAGTGAATGTTTGTCATGAAATTCTTCTCCATAAAAATAATATTAAAATGAAATCATTTAAAGGTATGTTTCTGTTTATATAACCCATATTCCCATCAAAGGGCCAGTACATTTACAGAACTTTGAACAAAAATCAGTAGTCAAGCTGACCCCATAACCTCTTGTATTGGACTGTAATGGAAGAGTTCTCTTTTGCAAACAGCCAAACTATCTGTTACACTGTAGATTGACAGAACACTGTCATGTCCTTTAGGGGCAGACACAGTGGGGACTTCAGAAGAAGATCCATCTGCTTCCCTTCAACAATACAATACAATCCAATACACCTTGTTGGCTGTTCTACCAGTCATACTGATCATCACTGGAGTGGCTTGGTACATATACAAGAGAAACAAAGGTACAGTATGTATTCCATAATTGCAACCACTCAGAAAAGCAATGACTTCAGTATTAAACTCTGTTTTTAATCCCCAGGAAAGAAAAACGCAGGAGAGAAAAGTAGTGGGAGCAAAACAGAAGGAGAGAAAAAGGTAAATGAATCATTTCGAAGCTCTATCACATTGAGAGTGATGGGAAAGGAAGATAGATAGAACAATCAATCAATCAATCAAATGTATTTATAAAGCCCTTCTTACATCAGCTGATGTCACAAAGTGCTGTACAGAAACCCAGCCTAAAACCACAAACAGCAAGCAATGCAGGTGTAGAAGCACGGTGGCTAGGAAAAACTCACTAGAAAGGCCAGAACCTAGGAAGAAACCTAGAGAGGAACCAGGCTATGAGGGGTGGCCAGTCCTCTTAAGGCTGTGCCAGGTGGAGATTATAACAGAACATGGCCAAGATGTTCAAATGTTCATAAATGACCAGCAGGGTCAAATAATAATACTCACAGTGGATGTTGAGGGTGCAACAGGTCAGCACCTCAGGAATAAATGTCAGTTCGCTTTTCATAGCGGACCATTCAGAGTATTTCTACCGCTCCTGCTGTCTCTAGAGAGTTGAAAACAGCAGGTCTGGGACAGGTAGCACGTCCGGTGAACAGGTCAGGGTTCCATAGCCGCAGGCAGAACAGTTGAAACTGGAGCAGCAGCACGGCCAGATAGACTGGGGACAGCAAGGAGTCATCACACCCCTGTAGTAGGGTTAGAGGCAGAGAATCCCAGTGGAAAGAGGGGAACCGGCCAGGCAGAGACAGCAAGGGCTGTTCGTTGCTCCAGAGCCTTTCCGTTCACCTTCCCACTCCTGGGCCAGACTACACTCAATCATATGACCCACTGAAGAGATGAGTCTTCAGTAAAGACTTAAAGGTTGAGACCGAGTTTGCGTCTCTCACATGGGTAGGCAGACCATTCCATAAAAATGGAGCTCTATAGGAGAAAGCCCTGCCTCCAGCTGTTTGCTTAGAAATTTTAGGAACAATTAGGAGGCCTGCGTCTTGTGACCGTAGCGTACGTGTAGGTATGTACGGCAGGACCAATTCAGAGAGGTAGGTAGGAGCTAGCCCATGTAATGCTTTGTAGGTTAGCAGTAAAACCTTGAAATCAGCCCTTGCCTTAACAGGAAGCCAGTGTAGAGAGGCTAGCACTAGAGTAATATGATCACATTTTTTGGTTCTAGTTAGTAGTCTAACCTAGAAGTGACAAAAGCATGGATTAATGTTTCTGCATCAAGTTTCTGATTTTTGCAATGTTACGTAGATCTGTCCTTGAAACAGTCTTGATATATTCGTCAAAAGAGAGATCAGGGACCAGAGTAACACCGAGGTCCTTCACAGTTTTAATTGAGACGACTGTACAACCATCAAGATTAATGGTCAGATTCATCAGAAGATCTCTTTGTTTCTTGGGACCTAGAAAAAGTATCTCTGTTTTGTCCGAGTTCAAAAGTACAAAATCTGCAGCTAACCACTTACTTATATCTGAAACACAGGCTTCCAGGGAGGGCAATTTTGGAGCTTCACCATGTTTCATTGAAATGTACAGCTGTGTGTCATCCACATAGCAGTGAAAGTTAACATTATATTTCTGAATGACATCACCAAGAGGTAAAATATATCGTGAAAACAATAGTGGTTTCTTACAGGGAACCTTTGAGGAACTCCGAAATTTACAGTTGATTTGTCAGAGGACAAACCATCCACAGAGACAAACTAATATCTTTCCGACAGATAAGCTCTAAACCAGGCCAGAACTTGTCCGTGTAGACCAATTTGGGTTTCCAATGTGGTGATCGATGGTATCAAAAGCAGCACTAAGGTCTAGGAGCACGAGGACAGATGCAGAGCCTCGGTCTGACGCCATTAAAAGGTCATTTACCACCTTCACAAGTTCAGTCTCAGTGCTATGATGGGGTCTAAAACCAGACTGAAGCGTTTCGTATACATTGTTTGTCTTCAGGAAGGCAGTAACAGCGCAACAGCCTTTTCAAAATCTTTTCAGAGGAATGGGAGATTCGATATAGACCGATAGTTTTTTATATTTTCTGGGTCAAGGTTCGGCTTTTTCAAGAGAGGCTTTATTACTGCCACTTTTCACATCCCACTTATCATTGTGGTATTATACGGTTAACAGGACAAGGTTACTGTAGGTGTGTCTTATTTTCTTTCTCCTGGGATGATTCCTCTGCAATGTGTTCCACGATTGCAGACAGAAACACTGGTTTAAGCGACAAGACAACAATACCGCTCAGTGCACCAGTAAGAGACAGTGTGTTTGTATGTGTCTTAAAGACTGTTACTGGATCAAGTCATGTCAAATTCAGTGGCCAAATTAAGGTCTCAAGAAAGATAACGTCTCGATCATTGTGCAATTCCTGTGCTGTGGAAGCCACTGTTTTGTCTAAAACAGGAGGCTGCTGAGAGGAAGACGGCTCATAATAACAGCTTGAATGAAGTGAATGGAATGGTATCAAACACATAGAAAACGGGTTCAATACCATTTCATTGATTCCATTCCAGCCATTACTATGAGCCCATCCTCCCCAATTAAGGTGCCACCAGCCGCCTGTGGTGTCTCATTGTATCTCTCCTCTCTAGGATGATCCCTCTGTAATGTATGATACGGTTCAAGAACCCAGAAACAACAACCAAGAGGAGACAACAACACCCCTCAGTGCTCCAGTAAGAGAAGTACTGTGTGTGTGTGTGTGTGTGTGTGTGTGTGTGTGTGTGTGTGTGTGTGTGTGTGTGTGTGTGTGTGTGTGTGTGTGTGTGTGTGAGAGAGAGTGAGCGTGAGAGAGAGAGAGTGTGTGTTTGTTAGTATAAACATTATCTATAGTGTAAATGAGTGTAAATCTGTGCATCCCTAGATGTCAGCAGCAGTGCCTGTGTCTCTTACTGTCCCTCTCTACAGGAGGATCCCTCAGTGACATACTCCACCATCGTCTACATGAAAGGAAAAAGGAACGCAGCAGTGAGTCTGGAGAGCGGTGGAAATACAGAGTATGCCACTATCAAGACAGGCACGTTCTCCTAGAGCCACTGTACTGTATGGCCTACTGTCATCTCACAGCCTTTTCCTGCAGAGTGATCTCATATTGGGCCCAGTATCAAGAGGTTTGATCTGGCACACATGACTACAAATATATTTCACTCTCTACTAAGACATGTTAAGTGGTTATCACAGGAAATCAGATGTTAACCTACAACCAAAATAATAAAGTCCCAGAGATATAGGCAAGATGATTGGTGAAGCAATAAGATACCATTTTTGTGTAGCTGAGACAACCAAAGCACCTTATATGGCTTAAAGTTCAGCTAGTTCTCTTTTTATATCGTTGTTGTGCATTTATTTTTAAATATGTGAACTTTTTGAAATAGAGACGGATGCTTTCAGACATGTTTGAGAAAAAGGAAAATGTGGTTTGATGTGTCAAAGCAAAAAAACACATTTCACAATCAGTTTTGCAAGAGGTTGCTTGGGTGGCTATCATCCATCTTAATTTTGTAAGGGGTGCGTGACTGGCTGCAGGGAAGTCAGGCGCAGGAGAGCAGAACTGGGTAAAACCCGAAGCAGTTTAATATGAAGAAAAAAAACAACGGCACCCAGAACAACAAAATCTGGGTACAAAATAACCCGTTGTGAACCAGTCAGAGTGCACAAACACTTTACAATAAACAATTTCACACACAGACATGGGGGGAACAGAGGGTTGTATACACGACAAGTAATGAGGGAATGTAAACAGGTGTGTGGAAAAACAAGACAAAACAAATGGAAAATGAAAGGTGGATCGGCGATGGCTAGAAGACCGGTGACGTCGACCGCCGAACGCCGCCCGAACAAGGTGAGGAACCGACTTCGGCGGAAGTCGTGACAATGTATATACTGTACTTCTTATTTTTCTGCCAAGAAGCTGGTACACGCTGAGCATTTCATCATTCTCGAAGTTGACAAAAAAAATGTAAAGGATAACACATGTTTTTAGTCAGAATTTGTCACAGAAAACAACCTCTACCTAATGTCAGAATTTTGTCACAGACAACAATCTTTGTGAAAACAACCTCAAACTTTTGTCAAATTCTGTTAGTTAGCTACAGTATTTCCTCTTTCGTGTAATGGACAAATCACACATTGTTGTCTTTCTGAACAGGGAAAGCAGTCTAACAATGTCATCAACTGAAGCATTCACTTTTGGAGTGCACAACTAACAAGGAATTACATGTTTTAGTGTGTTGTTTCCAGGTCTTCCAATCATGACTGTAAATACACTGAACAAAAATATATACGCAACATCTAAAGTGTTGATCCTACAGTATGTTTCATGAGCTGAAATAAAAGATCACAGAAATGTTCCATACGCACAAAAAGCTTATTTCTCTCCCAGGCCCACCCATGCCTGTACCCCTGCCCAGTCATGTGAAATCCATAGATTAGGGCCTAATTTATTTATTTAAATTGACTGATTTCCCTTTATGAACTGTAACTCAGTAAAATCTTTGAAATTGTTGCATGTTGCATTTATATTTTTGCTCAGCATACATATGAGAACACAGAGATCCGGACCTCTGTAATTTTATCTAATTTGACAAATAAATTAATAACGCAAATGTATATTTTGTACACAATAAAGAGAATAAATGATGGGTCAACATCTACATATTGCTTCCAGTGTTGATCAAAACTCACTAGAGAAGTAGGCAAAACTAGAAACGCTGCTTGGCTGCTGACAGTGTGTTTGCAAGGTGCTGGACAAAAGGCCATTTTAAAACCCTTCTCCTGCCATGTCTACAGACATCCCCAAACAAACAAAAACGCAGTGGTGGAAAAACTACTCAATTGTCATACTTGAGTAAAAGTAAAGATGCCTTAATAGAAAATGAGTCAAGTAAAAGTGAAAGTCACCCAGTAAAATACTACTTGAGTAAAACTCAAAGTGTAAGGTTTTAAATATACTTAAGTGTTAAAAGTAAATGTAATTGCTAATATATACTTAGTAATCAAAGTAAAAGTATAAAGAACTTCAAATTCCTTATATTAAGCAAACCAGATGGCATAATTGTATTACCTTATGGATAGCCAGGGGCACACCCCAACACTCAGACATAATTTACAACAAAGCGTCTGTGTTTAGTGAGTCCACCAGATCAGATGCAGTAGAGATGACCAGGGATGTTCTCTTGATAAGTGCGTGAATTGGACCATTTTCATGTCCTGCTAAGCACTCAAAATGTAACAAGTACTTTTGGGTATCAGGATAGATGTATGGAGTAAAAAGTACAGTATTTTCTTTAGGAATGTAGTGAAGTAAAAGATGTCCAAAATATAAATAGTAAAGTAAAGTACATATACCCCAAAAACCGACTTAAGTAGTATTTTAAAGTATTTTTACTTAAGTACTTTACACCACTGTAAAAACGGCTCTCGGGGAATGAGTGCACAACTGGTAAATAGTCGCTTATAGATATGTCAGTCAGTCAGGTGGCTATCTCTATTACAGTAACGTTGGGCTCTGGTTATTACTTAGCCAACTAGAGGGATGAAGTAAGAAGCCAACATTAAAACAAAGCATTCCTCAGCAGGAGAAACTATTGGCTACTAAATTCTCACAATAACTTTGCATTACAGTGATTAGGACAGACAGTGATGTGGTGCAATGAGCGGTGAGGTGGAGGCAGGCTGCAATGTATGCAGGAGGGAGCAGGAGACAGGGAGAGAGAGAGAGAAAGAGAGAGAGAGAGGAAGCAAACAGAGAGAGAGTTTAGTACAGTGGCCCCAAACTAAGCGTTGGGGCCCCACGTGGGATCCCCAGAGACAATCTGTAATAATCTTTAAAACTTTTTTACACTGTATGTTTCAATATGAACATCTGGACATGACCTATCTTCCCTATAGGTGTAACAATTGTCCTCTTCTTCTGAAGAGGAGTAAGAGATGTCGGACCAATATGCAGCGTGGTAAGTGTCCATTTTAATATAAAAACTGAACACTATAAAAATACAAAATAACAACATGAATGAACAAACGAAAATTGAAACAGTCCCGTATGGTACAAACACAGACACAGGAAACAATCACCCACAACTCAAAAGTGAAACCAGGCTACCTAAGTATGGTTCTCAATCAGGGACAACAATTGACAGCTGCCTCTGATTGAGAACCATACCAGGCCAAACACAGAAATCCCAAAACATAGAAAAAGGAACATAGACAACCCACCCAACTCACGAGTATAGACCATACTAAAACAAAAACATAACAGAACTAAGGTCAGAATGTGTTTTAATGTAGGCCTACTGACACGATCAAAAGACAAACAATACATTATTTTTTTTTTAATATGTTTATGTCTGTGGTTGTTTGTCTTATCCATGACCCACCTTTTTCACCACTACACCACTGATATTAATACAGAATCATAGATTGTAATAACTCATGTGAATGTGATAATACGATCATCTGTGTGCTACATTGATGTCTGTTTGTGCAGAGCTTAATTAATGCTTAGGAATAAAAATGTGAATGTTATGTCATTTGAGAAAAGAGATACAGTGCATTCAGAAAGTATTCAGACCCCTTGACTTTTTCCACATTTTGTTACGGAACAGCCTAAAATGGATTAAATTAACAACAATCCTCATCTACACACAATACCCCATAATGACAAAGAAAAAACATTTTTTTGCACATTTTTGCATATTTATAAAAAATAAAAAACAGAAATACCTTATTTACATAAGTATTCAGACCAATTGCTATAAGACTTTGAGCTCAGGTGCATCCTGTTTCCATTGATCATCCCTGAGGTATTTCCAGAACTTGATTGGAGTCCACCTGAGGTATATCCAATTGATTGGACATGATTTAGAAAGGCACACACCTGTCTATATAAGGGCCCACAGTTAGGTATATGCAGTGTAATTGTGGAGCTTCCACCATTAACAAAAAGGGGTTATTTATAGAAATGAGTCATGCCTTTAGCACTGAGCAAGAGGCCTGTTTCAGTCAACCCTCCTACCAGTCCTAGACAATGGTGACATCATCTAGATGAATTCAGATGCCCCTTCATTAAAGCAGTTTATCATAGTGCACTGCTCTTTATTATGGGCGACAGGTCTGTCCTGTCGGTCCTGTTTGTCACGTAGGTTGACGCATTGCAATATTTTAATGTATTAATCCCTTTACGAAACCTCACTAAAAGCATTACTAACCTTTAGACATGAGTTACCACACCTGGGATAAGGGATGAGTAACTTTGGAAATTTCCTTCGGTCTTTACTCCGTTAGGTAAATATATTATGTTTTTGTGCCTTGTTGTAAAACTGTCTGCTGCATCTAGGGCAATTCAAAGTGTTGAGGACCTTATTACTGAATGTTTGTTTATGACTGCTTCTGTTCTGCTTGTATTTTGATGTGTAATTCAGGGCTCCTCTGTAAAAGAGACCAGTGAGGTTAAGTTGTCCCTACATGCCATATAGAACAAACTATATATGTAGATGTTTGACGGATCCTTTCTCTTCTTGTAATTGGCTAGATGTTCAAAGGTCCTAACCAGGATATCCACGTCATCTTCACTGGAGGCCCGTGTCGCGCGTTTCTGGAAATCAACAAGGAGTATCTCTTCACAAGTGCTAGTCAGCACTAGCAAAAACTGAAATTTCCGACTTCATAACTGATAGTACAGTGCATTCGGGAAAGTATTCCGACCCCCTTCAGTCACATGTTAAGTTACAGCCTTATTCTAGAATGGATTAAATACATTTTTCTTCAGTCTACACCCATAATGGCAAAGGTTTAGATTCTATTTGCCAATGTAATTAAAATCCCTTATTTATATAGGTATTCAGACCTTCTGCTATGAGGATCAAAATTGAGCTTGGGTGCATCCTGTCTTGGATCATTGTTCTGCAAATTTATTGGATTCACCCTCTGGTAAATTGATTTGGAAAGGCACCTAAGATCCCACAGTTGACTGCGCAATTAAATGAGCCATGAGGTTGGAATTGTCCGAGCTCAAAGGATTGAGGCACAGATGTGGGAAAGGTTCCCAAAAAATGTCTGCGGCCTCAATGGTCCCCAAGAGCACAACCTCCCTCACTGGAAGTCTGGAACCACCAAGATTCTTCAGAGCTGACCGCCTGGCCAAACTGCACAATTGGGGGAGAAGGACCTTGCTCAGGGAGGTGACCAAGACCCCGATGGTCACTGACAGAGCTCCTCTGTGCAGAAGGACAACCATCTCTGCAGCACTCCAATCAGTCCTTTATGGCAGAGTGGCCACTCAGTAAAAGGCAGATTATAGCCCACTGGAAGTTTACCTAAAGGCACCTGAAACCAACATTTATTTTTTTCCCTAAATGCCAAGTGTGACATCCGGAGGAATCCTGGCACAATATGTACAGTGTAGCGTGCTGTGGGAATGGGAGACTAGTCGGAATCTAGGGAAAGATGAACTGAGCAAAGTACAGAAAGATCCTTAATGAAATCCTGCTCAGGACCTCAGACTTGAGTGAAGGTTCACCTTCCAACAGGACAACGACCCTAAGCATACAGCCAAGACAAAGCGGGACAAGTTTCAATGTCCTTGAGTGGCCCAGCCATAGCCTGGACTTGAACCCGATCTAACATCTCTGGAGAAACCTGAAAATACCTCTGCAGCGACGCTCCCCGTCCAACCTGACAGAGCTTGAGAGGATCTGCAGGTTGAGGAAGGAATAAGAGTAAGGCTGTAACGTAACAAAATGTGGGAAAAGTCATAAAACTTCCCGAATGCAGTGTACATGTGCCGCGTTCAACCAGTTATCAAGTCAGAAGTTTCCTAATTCCGACTAGCACGTGAACGTGGCACTAGACAGTACTCTGATCTTGTATATATTATTTAGGGTTAGGAGACTGTCAGCCAGAAATAAAGTGTTGAGGTCCTTCACACACAAAATATTGGGAAATAAAAATCCTGAAAGATTGGAAGATGTGTACAATAGGTAAATGAGAAAGTTGTATGGATAAGGGAATTGTAAATATAAATGACAAATGTTTAAGATTTATTTTGCCTTATGATTGCTCGAGACCAATTTGAAACCAGTAATAAGGCAGCAAACCGAAGCATATCACCTTCTCCAAAGTGAAGTTCATGAAATGTTGGCCTTTTAAAACCGCTACGGGATCATTGTCCCTCCCGCGGGACATTTGAGCTAGCGTAGGCTAATGTGATTAGCATGAGGTTATAAGTAACGAACATTTCCCAGGACAGACATATCTGATATTGGCAGAAAGCTTAAATTATTGTTAATCTAACTGCACTGTCCAATTTACAGTAGCTATTACAGCAAAATAATACCAGACTCCAACTTTGACTACACGACAGATGTAGGCCTGATTACAAACAGCGACGAGGCAGCCTACAATGCAAGCATGGGGCGATGGAGGCAGCGGGGCCACGGGTGGTCTTTTCCAACTCCCGAGTACCCCAAACATTACACATTTTAATCCTGGACAAGCAAACCCGATTCAACTTATCAAGCCGTCAATGAGCTTATTGTCCATTGATACATCTAGAATTTGTACTGTTGGGGGTCCTCCAGGACCAGGAACACTGGCCTAGTGGTTAGTGTGGCCAGTAACCCAAAGGTCACTGGTTGGAATAACTGAGCAGTCTGTGTGCCCTTGTACATGGCACTTACCTCCAATATGCTCCAAGGACAAGCATACTAATATAACTGACCTCAACACATTTCACTGCACCCAGCTGGTGAAAATTAAACATGTTTGTGGGGAAAAGCTGAACTTTGTTACAATCAGGAGAAATCAAAATTGCCCACCACTCTGGGACATGTGACACCTCTGTGACCAATCAGATTCACGGAAATCAAAGGTCGGGGATGGCGCACGGAACGTCTATAGGAACAGAAAACAACCCTTTCCAGATAGACAACTGAACTCTTTACAGAAATATAACAGCCTAGAATGGGGGTTTATAACCTACAGCTGCATATGCCAACACGGCATGTCCTACACACAGCATACCTTGCAATACCATCTTATCAAATAAAGCTGGCCAGAATGTATACAGTGTTTGACTTCTAAACCAGGTTAGTTCAAATGTTAGCAGATGCCCAATACCATGGTGGGTACACTTGTGGTTTATATATAAACTTTACCATTCTTATGAGAAGTAATGTCCTATTTGTTCCACATCGACCAATTACTGCTCTTTAGAAGGCTTTCAAACCGCTCGCTGGTCTGAGGGTCTGCTAAATGACTGAAAAACTATTCATCCCACTAAATATTACAGAACAAGTCAGTTGTTTAATGGTCATCATTACATAGCTAAAGCCCTGGTTTAGACCCAAACTACTAAAGGGCCACAATCAGTAGACAAATGTAGAATGTTCCAGATAGAAATGCCATTAGAGCCGACATGATTCCTTTCATGTCAGAGAAGACAATTTGTTCTTCATGTATAGAACATATCTGAACATTCTACATGACGCCCTGCTTGATGCTTCAGGAATACTGTTCCATTTACAAATAACCATTTCGGACAACACTGATCACGATTTGGGGTTTTGATAACAGCTTTGGTTCCAGTTAAATTAAATCCATTTAAAAAATGGCACACATTAACAATGCTATATTTGTTTTGTTTATTTTACAAGAAGTGACCAGTAAGACATGTTGGTTCATTTAAAACCACACACAGCTTTGTCATCTGGAGTCAGTAAGCGGATGGCCTGTAGAGTATAGGAGTCCCCAATATCTAGGAACTACTGCCAAGCACAAGAACCATTACTCTTGATACAGGCAAGGTTTCGGCCATTGTTTGTCCCCCAGTCCATCCACAGGCATGCATCTGTGGTGCTGATCGGACAGGGGAGCGAAGTGCAGTGGATGATCTGTGGAGCAGAGAGAGACCAATATCACCGTTTATTATACCAATACTCTAGCGCATGTGTTTTGCCAATGTGACCAGAGTAATATACTCCCTTTTAGTAAATGTGCGGTGTAAATATTGGTGTACAGTAATATGACTAATTCCCCATCACACACACCTTGCAATCACAGCCGCTTTGGTAGCGGCGAGTCAAGCTTTTCTTTTGTGCAGCACTCAAGTCATCCCAGGGCAGATTATAGCCACACAGTGTTACATACATCCTTCCAGTCTCCAGCTTGCCTACAGACAGAGGAGATGTTCAGTCAATGTACCATGGGGAAAGTGCCCCACGGTTTCATAACTGTGACCTTAATTGCCTACAGTCTGTAAGCTGTTAGTGTCTTAACAACCGTTCCACAGGTGCACGTTCATTAATTGTTTACGGTTCATTGAACAAGCATGGGAAACAGTGTAAACCCTTTACAAAGATCGTAAAAATCCAAATAACTTCAGAATTATCTTTGAAAGACAGGGTCCTGAAAAAGGGACGTTTCTTTTTTTGCTGAGTTTAGTGTTGGTCCCATGTTTCAACGGCCGAAATAAGAGATGAGAAATAAGCTCTCTTGTGAAATTTCTGCCAAGATGTGCACAGATTTGTTTACATCCATGTTAGTGAGCATTTCCGCTTCCAAGATAATCCATCCACTTCACAGGCGTGGCATATCAAGAAGCTGATTAAACAGAATCATTACACATGTGCACCTTGTGCTGGGGACAATAAAAGGCCACTAAAATGTGCTGTTGTCACAGTGCCACAAATGGCTCAAGTTAAGCTAGCATGCAATTGGCATGCTGACTGCAGGGAAGTCCACAGACCTGTTGCCAGAGAATTTAATGTTAATTTCTCTACCATAAGCCACCTGTTTTAAAGGAATTTGCCCTTCATCCGCCACTATCACCTCATGTTGAGGCATTATAATGCATGGCCCCATGTCGCAACGATCTCCCCATAATTCCTGGAAGCTGATAATTTCCAACTTCTTCTAAGGGCCTGCATACTCACACATGTCACGCATTGAGCATATTTGGGATGCACTGGTTCGAAGTCTCAGCCAATATCCAGCAACGTCGAGCTGAACATGCCACAAGCAACAGCCTAAATTACACATAGGTGATGTGTTGAGCTGCATGAGGCAAATGTTGGTCACACCAGATACTGGTTCTGATCCATTATACCGTACCGTATCTGCGACCAACAGTTTCAAATCTGTATTCCCAGTTATGTGAAATACATAGATTAGGGCCTAATAAATATATTTAAATGAACTGATTTCCTTATATGAACTGTAACAAGGTTAATTTTAGAAGCGGTCGCATTGATATTTATGTTCAGTAGATTAATGAAAAGCTAAGACTCATGAACATGTAACATGTTATTCTATATGATGTGCACAAGGTATGAGACATTAGAAGGTAAGGGGTTCTTCTAAAGAGAAGATAAACATTTATGAGTGCTGCAAGTAGCCTAGTGGTTAAAGCGTTGGACTAGTAACAAAGGTTCGAATCCCCGAGCTGATAAGGTAAATCTGTCGTTCTTCCCTTGAACAAGGGGCAGTCATTAAAAATAATGGGTTCTTAACTGACTTTCCTAGTTAAAGTTACAAGTAATATCAAGCTTTGGCAGACCTCATGTTAACATTTGCCAATGAAACTCATTAAGTCCACATCAAATTGTTTTGTGGTTTACTTGTAGCCCTGGTTGTCCTGAAAATAAGAGTGCTAAAACACTTGAGGCGAAATCTAAGGGCTGGACATGCAGATAAATGGAAAGCTGATTTGTGCTGGAGTCTGAGGACAGAGGGTTAACCAGTGTCGGCAACAGAACGTGGGTAACATAGTGAGAACCTCACCTGTGAAGAGATACTCCTTGTTGAGGTCCAGAGTCACACCGCATGCAGCTGGGGATGGTGCAGTGAAGACGGCGTGGATAACCTGGTCTGGGCATTTGAACATCTAGCCAATCACAAGGAGAACAGAGGATCTGTCAAACATCTACATATCATTTGGAACCTCACCGACTACAGCTCTCAGGCACTGTCAGTCTTCACCCTTTGATATTCACAGATCTGTAAGGTGCAAGCGATCATTTATTCCAGTTACCACACCCAGCCTCAAGGACAGATACATCATTACTAACCTTTAGTCATGAGCTAAGGCACAGTGGGAGTTGAAGTTAAATTACTTTATCAATTAAAATATAGAAATGCAGCAACCTGTGACATCAGAGGGCCAACTAACTATCTGTTAGAGAATGTAGTGATAGCTTTAATGAAGTGGCAGCTGAGTTCATATAGAGGATGTCAACAGACTTGGACCAACAGGAACGTCAACACTTTAGGGAGAGGCTTTTTATAGAAGTATACTAATTTCATATGGTGGAAGCTCCACAACGACACTGCTTATACCTATCCAGATCTGTAGACATTTAAGGGCTGGAGCCAAGGGGAAGAGAGAGAACTGGGCCCAGCTGTCAGACTGGGGTTCAAGGGGCTTCAATGTTTCAGTGCAGGAAGGAACAACCACTTAATAAAAAGGCTGATCATACCTTGATCTGTTGGATGTTATACTTGATGGCGTTAGACACCGTTTTCTTTCCAACCACCTTCGCCCTGATCACTAGAAGAGGGAGACATGGTTTAACTAACATTATTGAAATCTATTCTGGTACACTAGTCAGTCACACTGATGGTGTAAGGGTGATATGGAGCAGAGAGAACAGTGTAGAATGCTTTACAGACCCAATACCCAACAGTCTGTTCAGAATGTTTGTGCATAAGTTAATGGGTGTAACATTTTGGCTAGGTTAACATCAAAACAGATGACAGAGTCCATTTCCCTCCTGGTCCCACATTCCTAGTTCTGGTCTTCTGCTTTTAATTTGACACACCTGGTTTAAGCATGCCCTCTGTAGAGGATTGGTTCAGGTAGGAAGATGCAGTACAGTAGCTGCTGCTATAAGACTAGTCCATAGAACAGAACCAGGAGTCATTGGCACATGAACTCGACAAGGCGTCAAAAGCATTCCAGTGATGCTGGCCCATGTTGACTCCAATGCGTCCCACAATTGTGTCAAGTCGGCTGAATGTCCTTTTAGTGGTGGACCATTCTTGATACACAGGAAACTGTTCAGTGTGAAAAACCCAGCAGCGTTGCAGTTCTTTACACAAACAGCTGCGCCTGGCACATACTACCATTGCCCCATTTAACAGCATTTCAATCTTTGGTCTTACCCAGTCACCCCGAATGTCAGACAAGCCATGTCTCAATTGTCTCTAGGCTTAAACAGCCTTCTTTAACCTGTCCTTAATCTACACTGATTGAAGGGGATTTAACAAGTGACATCAATAAGGGATCATAGTTTACACCTGGCCAGTCCATGTCATGGAAAGAGCAGATGTCCTTAATGTTTTGTAAACACATCTCAAATAAAGTGTGTAGTGACACTTTATTCCTAAAGCAACGCAGGGCTCTCAACCCTGTTCCTGGAGAGCTGCAGTCCTGTAGGTTTTTGCGCCATCCCTAATCTAGCGCACCTGATTCTAATAATTGGCTGGTTGATAAATTGACTCAGGTTCGTAACAAATAGGTTTGGACTCAACATTTACAGGAGCGTAGCTCTCCAGGAACAAGGTTGATAGCCCATCTCACTGTCGCCTATTTTATATATAATTGTGTGATGTAAATAGGCTTAATGATAATGTCCTAATTATTTCTACTCCGACCACAGACAATACATCAAATGTTTGCATGCTGCGTATTAATAGTTCTCAACATGTGAAGGCTGAAAAGTAAAATGTTGCCAACATTGCTTTACCGATTTCTGCATCGCAAAAAGCCTTTTGGGGATGCGGAGGAGAGCATTTGCAAGCATCTGCGATGTCTTCGACCCGCCACAGGAACAGCACGAACAGAGTAATGAAACAACTGCTTACATACCGCGTCATTTGGAAACGAATTACGGTTACCCAAATATCACAAAAGTAGCCGAGTAAAGGTGTTTAGGCGTAAATTACAAAATAACGTATTTCCCTTCGGACTGTTCCCAGACCAACGGATAACTCTTAGAAGTATTTTCCCCGCAACGTAATCATCCGCTATTTATTGCAGGCTGTGAGCTCCTCCCCCAGTCAGAACCCAGCCTATGATAGGCTGAGCATTCTATTAATCCAGAACCGTAACCATTCAATTAAAAAGAATCCTCTGACTAATGGCTCAACCACAGGCTCAACATGCCCAGTTGCCATAAATTGACGATGAAACTGAAAGATCCGTTTTGGGGGGGCATTCTACACTGTTGTCTCTTTGTACATCTCAGTGCTAGAGGTGTCACTACAGACCCTGGTTCGATTCCAGGCTGTATCACAAACTGGCCGTGATTGGGAGTTCCATAGGGTGGCACACAATTGGACCGGGGTTTGGACGGGGTATGCCGTCATTGTAAATAAACATTTGTTCTTAACTGATTTGTGTAGTTAAATAAAGGTTCAATATAAAATATGCTAAACCTAATGGAATTCCTTAAAGATTTGTTTTCAGTAAAAAAATATTTAAAAAACACCTGGGGAAATTTTAGAGCAGGCTCAACTTGCCCAACTGCTCAGTTCACTTGCCCCTGTCATCCCATATATGAGATGAAAATGGCAGCCGGTTTTGACTGACAGCCATTATAAACTTGAGCACCACAAGAGACAAGAAAATAACACCATCCCTCCAGCTAATTGGGCTACTTTGCACATCTGTTGTTGTTTGAGTGAGGGAAATGCATTAAATGAGTCGATGTGTTATGAAAGATACGACATTAAGGATTATAATAAATTCCACTTTGATGTCATACAAGCTAACCACACACATTTCTGTGTTTGAAAACTCATGTTAATGATCTCTATTTTTATATCCTCAGTTACAAGGATGACATACGTTATAGCCTGGGTTGTCTTGAACAGAATGAGCCTACCTGCATCATATTGTGAAGAAAAATTGCCGCGGAACATACATTTGAATGCACTCATGACATCATTCTATGCGCACCAAAATTAGAATCTGTTTGTTTGAAGTGCCTTTTGAAAGCCTCCCAGCAAGCACATTTGGTTCCTTGGAAGTTGTGGGAATGCAGGTTTTTGGTTTCCCATTGGTTCTGGGAACAAAGCCCTCAGTTTCCTAACTGGTAAAACATATTGTTTTTTAAACATTCTGAGAACTGAAGTGTGAACTTCATCTGTTCCGGGAACATTTATTTTTAGGTTGCAGGGAGGTTCTGAGACTGTTTTACTATGGTTCCCTGAAAGTTTTCCTGGGTAGTTGTATTAATGTTCTATTAACAGAAATTATAGGTTATTTGAAGATAATTCAATAACATTCTGAGAACATGTTTCACATAAGACTTTTAATAATACTGCTAGCTTAGTTTGGGTTGACTGTTTCCAACTCTAAGTACAGACAGGACACATGGAAATTAATTTGCTTTGGCATTCATTTTTTGTTGTGGAGTCTTCTGTTCTCTATCCATGGAAACTGTCCCACCAGGATGGAGCTAGCATGCTAAGTCATACGAAGCTGTTAATGTGAGTCTATTCAAACACACCCATTTCAAAGGAAACAAGCACTCATTAAGATCAGGTGTGGACAATTACTGGGCGCAGCTAACAAACCTGAGTTAAAGAGTAAAAATGTGCTTAACAAGTCAGATAATCAGTTGCGTGGACTCACTTTGTGTGCAAAAATAGTGTTTAACATGAATTTTGAATGACTACCTCATCTCTCTACCCCTCACATACAATTATGTGTAAGTTCCCACAGTCGAAAAGTGAATTTCAAACACAGATTCAACCACAAAGACCAGGGAGTAATTCCAATGAATCGCAAAGAAGGGCACCTATTGGTAGATGGGAGAAAAAGCAGACATTGAATATCCCTTTGAGCATGGTGTAGTTATTAAATATACATTGGGTGGCGTATCAATACACCCAGTCACTACAAAGATACAGGCATCCTTCCTAACTCAGTTGGCGGAGAGGAAGAAAACCGCTAAGGGATTTCACCATGAGGCCAGTGGGGACATTTAAACAGTAATAAAGTTTGTGTTAGGAGTGATAGGAGAACTGCAGATGGATTTACAACATTGTAGTTACTCCACAATACTAACCTAATTGACAGAGTGAAAAGAAGGAACCCTGTATAGAATAAAAATATTTCAAAACATGCATCCCGTTTGCAATAAGGGACTAAAATAATACTGCTAAAAGCATGGCAAAGCAATTCACTTTTTGTTCTGAATACAAAGTGTTATGTTAGGGGCAAATCCAATACAACACATTACTGAGTGCCACTTCACAAATTTTCAAGCATAGTGGTGTCTGCATCATGTTATGGGTATGCTTGTCATCGTTAAGAACTGAGGAGTTTTTGGGATAAAAAATAAACCAAATTTAGCTAAGAGCAGGAGAAATCCTAAAAATAAACCTTGTCCAGTCCGCTTTCCACCAGACACTGGGAGATGAATTCGCCTTTCAGGAGGACAGTAGCCTAAAACACAAGGCCAAATCTACACTGGAGTTTCTTACCAAGAAGTCGGTGCATGTTCCTGATTGGCTGAGTTACATCTTTGACTTAAATCTGCTAGAAAATCTGCTAGAAAACTTGAAAATGGTCTAGCAATGATCAACAACAAATTTGACAGAGCTTGAATAATTTTGAAAAGAATAATAGGTAAATGATGTACAATCCAGGTGTGGAAAGCTCTTAAAGACTTAACGAAAGATACCCACAGCTTTAATCGTGGCCAAAGTTGCTTCTACAAAGTATTGACTCAGGGGTGTGAAAACGTATGTAAATTAGATATTTCTGTATTTAATTTTCAATAAATTTGCAATGATAAAAAAAAAAAACTATTTTCACTATGGGGTAGTCTGTGTAGATGGGTGAAGAAAAAACATAAATGTAATCAATTTTGAATTTAAACTGTAACACAACAAAATGTGGAATAAGTCAAGTGGTATGAATACACAGGGATGGAATTGAAGGATTTTGGACACAGGCCATTTCTATCCATGGGCCTACATGATGCAACACTGCATAAAGCAAGCTCTGTCCTGTTAGTTGTATTGTCTATTCACAGTTGTCTCTGTGTCTGTGTAAGGGAAACTCCCCTGTTATTCCAGTTTTAAAATATAATTCATATGAGAAAGGTTGCTGCAGTATGACAGGGTTTTCATCCTCCCTATAGGGCCAGGAGTTTTTCCAGGAGTTTAAATCTATGTGACCTGATTAGAAAAGGCCACCATAGCCCATATAAAACCATTCTGCAACTGATTAATCACTATGTCATATCCGACACACAGAGACTTTAAGGTCTGAAAGGCACTTTCTCATTGGCCAAATCAGCAGTATTTTATGGTTGCTGAAGATTATGGTCACTAACCCGATAGTTGTTAACACACAGAAATGCCAGAACTTGTCACTTCGCCCCCACTTACATGTACAGATGACCTCAACTAGCCTGTACCCCTGAACACTGACTCGGTACCGGTGCCCCCTGTATATAGCCTCGTTATTGTTATTCTTATTGCGTTACTTTTTAATATTACTTATTTTAGCCTACTTGATAAATATATATATATTTTTAAACTGCACTGTTGGTTAATGGCTTGTAAGTAAGCATTTCACGGTAAAGTCTACACTTGTTGTATTCGGCACATGTGGCAAATAAAATTTGATTAGATTTTTTCGGTCTCTTAATTAAACAACAGGGAGGAAGCAGAAAATCTGTTTTTCTGGCCTGCTACATCAGACACATACTCCAAACTTTTGCAGAAGGTGATTTCAAGATTTCAACGTGCAGCTCACGTCTGACAGGGTATATGTTGATCCCTGCCTACAGACAGAAACTAAAACAAGAAGCTCCCGCGCTGAGGTCTGTTCAACGCTGGTCCGACCAATCTGATTCCACACTCCATCACGTTCCATCACGTGGACTGGGATATGTTTCGTAATTGCGTCAGACAACAACATTGACGAATATGCTGATTCGGTGTGCGAGTTCATTAGAACGTGCATTGAAGATGTCGTTCCCATAGCAACGATTAAAACATTCCCAAACCAGAAACCGTGGATTGATGGCAGCATTCGGGTGAAACTGAAAGCCCGAATCACTGCTTTTAATCAGGGCAAGGTGAAACATGACCGAATACAAACAGTGTAACTATTCCCTCCGCAAGGCAATCAAACAAGCTAAGCGTCAGTATAGAGACAAAGTAGAATCTCAATTCAACGGCTCAGACACAAGAGGTATGTGGCAGGGTCTACAGTGAATCACGGATTACAAAAAGAAAACCAGCCCAGTCACGGACCAGGATGTCTTGCTCCCAGGCAGACTAAATAACTTTTTTGCCCGCTTTGAGGACAATACAGTGCCACTGACACGGCCCGCAACTAAAACATGCGGACTCTCCTTCACTGCAGCCGACAACGTGAGGAAAACATTTAAACGTGTCAACCCTCGCAAGGCTGCAGGCCCAAACGGCATCCCCAGCCGCGCCCTCAGAGCATGCGCAGACGAGCTGGCTGGTGTGTTTACGGACATATTCAATCAATCCCTATCCCAGTCTGTTGTTCCCACATGCTTCAAGAGGGCCACCATTGTTCCTGTTCCCAAGAAAGCTAAGGTAACTGAGCTAAACGACTACCGCCCCGTAGCACTCACTTCCGTCATCATGAAGTGCTTTGAGAGACTAGCCAAGGACCATATCACCTCCACCCTACCTGACACCCTAGACCCACTCCAATTTACTTACTGCCCAAATAGGTCCACAGACGATGCAATCTCAACCACACTGCACACTGCCCTAACCCAACTGGACAAGAGGAATACCTATGTGAGAGTGCTGTTCATCGACTACAGCTCGGCATTTAACACCATAGTGCCCTCCAAGCTCGTCATCAAGCTCGAGACCCTGGGTCTCAACCCCGCCCTGTGCAACTGGGTACTGGACTTCCTGACGGGCCGCCCCCAGGTGGTGAGGGTAGGAAACAACATTTCCACCCTGTTGATCCTCAACACTGGGGCCCCACAAGGGTGCGTTCTGAGCCCTCTCTTGTACTCCCTGTTCATCCACGACTGCGTGGCCACGCACGCCTCCAACTCAATCATCAAGTTTGCGGACGACACAACAGTGGTAGGCTTGATTACCAACAACGACTAGACGGCCTACAGGGAGGAGGTGAGGGCCCTCGGAGTGTGGTGTCAGGAAAATAACCTCACACTCAACGTCAACAAAACTAAGGAGATGATTGTGGACTTCAGGAAACAGCAGAGGGAACACCCCCCTATCCACATTGATGGAACAGTAGTGGAGAGGGTAGTAAGTTTTAAGTTCCTCGGCGTACACATCACAGACAAACTGAATTGGTCCACCCACACAGACAGCATCGTGAAGAAGGCGCAACAGCGCCTCTTCAACCTCAGGAGGCTTAAGAAATTCGGCTTGTCACCAAAAGCACTCACAAACTTCTACAGATGCACAATCGAGAGCATCCTGTCGGGCTGTATCACCGCCTGGTACGGCAACTGCTCCGCCCACAACCGTAAGGCTCTCCAGAGGGTAGTGAGGTCTGCACAACGCATCACCGGGGGCAAACTACCTGCCCTCCAGGACACCTACACCACCCGATGTCACAGGAAGGCCATAAAGATCATCAAGGACAACAACCACCCGAGCCACTGCCTGTTCACCCCGCTATCATCCAGAAGGCGAGGTCAGTACAGGTGCATCAAGGCTGGGACCGAGAGACTGAAAAACAGTTTATATCTCAAGGCCATCAGACTGTTAAACAGCCACCACTAACATTGAGTGGCTGCTGCCAACACACTGACTCAACTCCAGCCACTTTAATAATGGGAATTGATGGGAAATGATGTAAAATATATCACTAGCCTCTTTAAACAATGCTACCTAATATAATGTTTACATACCCTACATTATTCATCTCATATGTATATACTGTACTCTATATCATCTACTGCATCTTTATGTAATACATGTATCACTAGCCACTTTAACTATGCCACTTTGTTTACATACTCATCTCATATGTACAGTGCCTTGCGAAAGTATTCGGCCCCCTTGAACTTTGCAACCTTTTGCCACATTTCAGGCTTCAAACATAAAGATATAAAACTGTATTTTTTTGTGAAGAATCAACAACAAGTGGGACACAATCATGAAGTGGAACGACATTTATTGGATATTTCAAACTTTTTTAACAAATCAAAAATGTCTCTATCAGTTTTGCACATCGAGAGACCTACATTTTTTCCCATTCCTCCTTGCAAAACAACTCGAGCTCAGTGAGGTTGGATGGAGAGCATTTGTGAACAGCAGTTTTCAGTTCATTCCACAGATTCTCGATTGGATTCAGGTCTGGACTTTGACTTGGCCATTCTAACACCTGGATATGTTTATTTTTGAACCATTCCATTGTAGATTTTGCTTTATGTTTTGGATCATTGTCTTGTTGGAAGACAAATCTCCGTCCCAGTCTCAGGTCTTTTGCAGACTCCATCAGGTTTTCTTCCAGAATGGTCCTGTATTTGGCTCCATCCATCTTCCCATCAATTTTAACCATCTTCCCTGTCCCTGCTGAAGAAAAGCAGGCCCAAACCATGATGCTGCCACCACCATGTTTGACAGTGGGGATGGTGTGTTCAGGGTGATGGGCTGTGTTGCTTTTACGCCAAACATAACGTTTTGCATTGTTGCCAAAAAGTTCAATTTTGGTTTCATCTGACCAGAGCACCTTCTTCCACATGTTTGGTGTGTCTCCCAGGTGGCTTGTGGCAAACTTTAAACAACACTTTTTATGGATATCTTTAAGAAATGGCTTTCTTCTTGCCACTCTTCCATAAAGGCCAGATTTGTGCAATATACGACTGATTGTTGTCCTATGGACAGAGTCTCCCACCTCAGCTGTAGATCTCTGCAGTTCATCCAGAGTGATCATGGGCCTCTTGGCTGCATCTCTGATCAGTCTTCTCCTTCTATGAGCTGAAAGTTTAGAGGGACGGCCAGGTCTTGGTAGATTTGCAGTGGTCTGATACTCCTTCCATTTCAATATTATCGCTTGCACAGTGCTCCTTGGGATGTTTAAAGCTTGGGAAATCTTTTTGTATCCAAATCCGGCTTTAAACTTCTTCACAACAGTATGTCGGTCCTGCCTGGTGTGTTCCTTGTTCTTCATGATGCTCTCTGCGCTTTTAACGGACCTCTGAGACTATCACAGTGCAGGTGCATTTATACACAGTGCAGGTGCATTTAGACTTGATTACACACAGGTGGATTGTATTTATCATCATTAGTCATTTAGGTCAACATTGGATCATTCAGAGATCCTCACTGAACTTCTGGAGAGAGTTTGCTGCACTGAAAGTAAAGGGGCTGAATAATTTTGCACGCCCAATTTTTCAGTTTTTGATTTGTTAAAAAAGTTTGAAATATCCAATAAATGTCGTTCCACTTCATGATTGTGTGCCACTTGTTGTTGATTCTTCACAAAAAAATACAGTTTTATATCTTTATGTTTGAAGCCTGAAATGTGGCAAAAGGTCGCAAAGTTCAAGGGGGCCGAATACTTTCGCAAGGCACTGTATATACTGCACTCAATACCATCTACTGTATCTTGCCTATGCCGCTCTGTACCATCACTCACTCATATATCTTTATGTACATATTCTTTATCCCCTTACACTTGTGTCTATAAGGTAGTAATTGTTAGCTAAATTACTTGTTGGTTATTACTGCATTGTCGGAACTAGAAGCACAAGCATTTCGCTACACTCGCATTAACATCTGCTAACCATGTGTATGTGACAAATAAAATTTGATTTGATTTGAGACAGTATCACATGGTGAAACAACAGCTTCCCATTAATTTTCAATGAATGTAAAGCGGTGAGAAGCAGAGTGGCCAGGGACCATTGGGAGATGCAAGCATGGGAGACGGAGCTGAACAGGGCGGGACTAAAGTTGGGCAAAGCTGATCATCAAGCAAATATTTGGTGATATTGCTTGCGTGTAAACAATCAAACCTCACCAGAGCTTCCAACCCCTACTTGATTGGTTGACAATGGCTGTTGATACGTAGCACTACTTAGCATGCTTGCTAGCACCCACATGAGGGCGAAGCTAGCATGGCTAGGTGAGTTACCGCTATATAGTGTATCTCAGCTGGAGTAACAGGATAAAGTGGCTCGCGCTCTGCTCGCCCTGACTAAAAGTTACACATATTTTGTGAAGCTCCTACTGGAATTATTTACAGTTTGGTTGTATTTAGTTTTAAAAATCCTCTGCCTAATGGGACAACCACACAGCAGGCTCAACTTGCCTGGCTTCCATAAAATGTCTTAAACTGTCCGTCTTTCACTTAAACAATGGGGATGAACTAGAAATGTCAGTTTTAGGCTACGCCTACTCGAATTCCTTACAGTGTTGTTGCTTTCAGTAAGAAAAAGCTCTGGGGTAACTTTAGAGCAGGAGGAAAAAAATGTCCCCACCACTCAGGGACCTGTGGTGCCACCTCTTTGACCAATCAGATTCATGGAAATTACAGGTCACGTGGGTCGGTTGTGGCACACATTTTTTTGTAGTCTACACCTTTTTAAAAAGTTATTGTCGATGACCACGCCCCACGGAAATCTAATTGGCATAATACACACATCTCCATCAAAATCTGTCTGTTCAAGCTAGAGATATCAGTTTATTTGCATGGTGTGGTGGAGATTCAACACCAGGGACACCTGATGTCAATATGAAATGAATCACTCTTTATTATGATGTCTGGAGAGGTTCACAAACTCAGTCCAAGCTTGATGAAAACTCTACCAAGGGTGTTCCCTTTCAGTCCTAATATAATGCTACACAAACAAGTCATACAATAATTATTTACATTATTCATTATTAACATTGGTTCCTGCATGTGACTGAGTGACACCTCACAAGGCTTCTTCTCTCAAAGCTGAGACCTTGAAACTGAGATAATCCTTTTGGTTCTGGGCGTACTGTGTTGCGTTTGCAATGTTCTGGGCGTACTGCCAATTGGTCTGAAGAGGTCACAGTCAACTGCACGAACCAAGATAGAGTGAGAGGAAATGCTGTGTACAATTCAAGGCTATCTCTGCAGACAATAAAATGTTCCCTCACACTCCCTCCTTTTACCACTTCTGTGGTAATGATTGTAACATTTGAAGGTAATCATTCATTTATGGCTTAAACTATCAAATGAGGTTCAATCGCAATACTTCTATTAAAGTAAGCTAAATCAACACATAAAACCAGATAGTTTATCCTTTCAAACCCTTCATTCTAGTAAGTCAATCAGTTACACACATGCTTCATTACACAATTTAATTTATGGAAATACTAGCATCATAATGAAGGTCAAATCTACAGGCTAGTTTGTACTTCTATCAACAGGAGTGAATCTATTAAAACACACATCCACAAGGGATCCGTAGACTCAGAGGTAAATAAATCTCTCAGTGTTTAATCATTGTTTCCATAGCTCTTAACACAAGCAGGTGTATCTTTAACCCAAACACCAGATGGCAGCCTTTCATTTAATATCAGTCCCAAGGCTCAATCCCACTATTCATCATGTGGCCTTGTATTGAAACCTTAGATTCTTCAAATTACTCAAATATTGCATTATTAGACTGCTATCTGAAAGCCACTAATAACACATACTGTCAACACTGAGGAAATTGGACGTCAACTGATAGACCACTGTCTTTATTACTTTCTCTCTTGCAGAGAAACCCTCAACCACTACTGCTAATACACACAGATCACTATCAAACAATGTTCTGCTTTTAAAAATAAAATAATAATGAGAAAGTTGCCATGTTTGGAGGGCAGTTTAACTTAATTAACATGAACACATTCAGCATCTCCTGGCTTCCACATATAGCCTGCAAGCCACAGATCTTAAGAACATTTACATTAGAAAAAGCATAATACATCCATGTAATATAGGCTACACCTTCACATTAAATCCATAATATATTTTAGACAGTTCTAAAGAAACATGAAATTGAGAAAATGTAGTGTATTTCAGAAGAACAGAATAGCTGTCACGCCTTGATCATAGTATTTTGTGTTTTCGTTATATATTTGGTCAGGCCAGGGTGTGACATGGGTTTATTTTGTTGTGTTTCGTATTGGGGTTTGTAGGCATTGGGATTGTGGTTGATTAGGGGTGTGTCTAGTGTAGGCTTGGCTGCCTGAGGCGGTTCTCGATCAGAGTCAGGTGATTCTCGTTGTCGCGGATTGGGAACCGTATTTAGGTAGCCTGAGTTTCACTTTGTATTTCGTGGGTGATTTTTCCTGTCTCTGTGTTTGTTGTCACAAGATAGGCTCAGTCACTTTGGATTTTCTTTTTTCATTGTTTTGGAAGAGAAGAGAACGAGCGCCATTCTCCTTGCGGAGATGGTGCTAAATACATCAACACGGTCGGTCCCTGGGATTGGGCTGGCCAATACGATTCGTTTTGCTTGGAAGGAAAAGGAGTTGGAGCCTTTAGGACGGGAAACTTTTGGAAGGATAATATTGATGGGGATTCTAAAGCTGACGGTGAAGGACGTGTTTTGTTTCCAAGGCAACTCGTTGGAGGGAGCATACGACGTGGCACTATATACAGAGGAGAAACACGATGATATCCTGAGAAGGGCAAGAGCAGTGGGAGGCGAGAGGCCGATGAGCCACTATGAAATAACAAGCCTGGCGAAGAATAACTTTAGGGTTGTAACGGTCAACATTTACAACCCATACGTTAAGGATGAAGAGGTGAGGGCTTTTCTGGGGAGATACATGGATAACGTCTCCTCAGCAAGGCACCTCAAAGACTCCCTTGGGTTTTGGAATGGGAGGAGAGGCTTCCAGGCCCTCCTCAGAGAGGACCCAAAGGGACATGGTGGCTACCTCCATCCTCCTGCTATGTTCTCCCTAGGGGCTGACAGGGGGACGTTGTTTTATACACGTCAGCCCCCATTTTGCAGGCGCTGTATGGCCTACGGCCACATATTCGCCTCGTGCAGCACAAGAAAATGCAGATTTTGTGGATCTGAGGAACACGAGGCGAAGGATTGTGACAAGCCTAAGGCGTGCCACGGGTGTGGCTCGTCAGCACACCTGTGGCGGGGGTGCCCGGCTCGTCAGAGGTCATATGCGTCTGCGGCTGGGGGGGGAGCAGGAGCGGGGGATGGGGGAAGAAGAGGGGGGGAAGGAAGCAAGCCTCATGACCAGAGTACAGGTCCAGAGGGGAAGGCCGCAAGGAAGGAGGAGGAGCAAGAAGCGGCGGATGGAAGAGAGAAGGAAACGGAAGGCACGGGAGTAGGAGAACCAGGAAAAACGGCGGAAGAAGGCAACCGAGTGGAGGAGCATGAGAGAGAAGAAAGCGAGGGAGGAGTGTTGGAGAAGGAGACGGTGGAAGAGCAAGTGGACTGGGGGGAAAGTGCCCTGGTGGAAGAGATGAGGGGTATGGTGGAGGAGCTGGTGGGGGGGGAGGGTGGTATCTCTCCACTACCGCCATCACCAAAGAAGAGAATGAAGAGGAGGGTGCGATTGGCCGACAGTGAGAGGGAGGGGATGGCCAAGAGAGTGATGGGGGTGGGAGAAACCTCTGGGTTGCTGCTGGTTTCCCCAGGCCCTCAACTTCTGTTGGGTGGGGACACACCTAACAAGACTCAGGACTGGGTACAGGAGGAGGTGGGGAGTTTTTTGTTTGGGGACTCAGCCTCCCCGATTTTTTTCCAATCCAGCTGCAGCACTGGGGAGGGGGAGGATTGTGGGGGTAGACCCAGGGTGCAGGGCACCCCGGAGCCAAACACTATTCCTGCATCCTGGGTTGGTGAGATGGAGGAAGTGGGGGGGATGTCGGGAGTACGGATGGTGTTTTCACCGGTAGATATGGAGCAGGGGAGCATCGGGTGAGTCTCCTGTTTTTGTTTTTTTCTGTCTGGGTTTAGAATTCGAGTGTATTACATGTTTTTATTTGATTCTTTCATGGGGTCTAATTTTACTTTTGTTACTTTAAATGTAAGGGGTTTAAGGGATTTTGTTAAGAGGAGGGCGGTTTTTAGTTATTTGGAGGGTGTGGGGTTTGATTTTTGTTTTTTACAGGAGGTTCACCTGAGGGATGGAGGGGATGTTAGTAGGTTTAAGAGGGAGTGGGACAAGGGGGAGTCGGTTTGGGGTATTGGGGGGGTGCACTCATCGGGGGTAGGGATTTTGTGTGGGCACAGGGAGGTAAAAGTGGAGGATTCTTTTGTGGTAATGCAGGGGAGGGTTATAGGGGTGGATGTCACGATAAGGGATTGTAAATTTAGATTAGTGGTGGTGTATGGGCCACAGGTGGTGGCAGACAGGAGGGAGATGGTGGACTGTCTGACGCCCCTGTGTGTCACAAATAGGAAATTAGTGATAGGGGGGGATTTTAATACAGATTTAGGAATAGGGGGGGATAGCAGTGCAGGCGCCATTACCAGGCTAATGGCTTGCCATGGTCTGGTTGATGGTGGTCTGCACACTACTCCGAAAATGGCCGGTCCTACATGGCGCAACTCCAGGGGGGTTGAGCGGAGGCTCGACTATATTTTTGTACCCAGGTCTTTGGGTAAGTTGTCTGGGCGGCTGTTGCCTGTTTTCTTTTCGGATCACGACGGGGTGCTCCTGCAGGTGGGGTCTCCAGTCTGCCTCTTTGGTAGGGGGTACTGGAAGTTAGATCGGGATGTGCTGGAGGAGCAGGCTTTTGTTGACAGGTTTTATGATTTCTTTTGGAGGCTTGAAGGCCTCCGGTCCATGTGCGAGGGGGTGTTAGAGTGGTGGGAATTAGTTAAGGTGAGGATTAGGGCTTTTATAATAGGGTATTGCAAGAGGAAAAAAAGGGAGGAGAGGAGGGAGGTGGATCGTATCCAAAGGTTAATTGAACTCGAGTATGAGGCAGGCAACCTCGGCGGGTCGTTTGACTGGGAGAGATCCGCTACCCTAAAGGCGCAGCTCAGGGAGTTGCAGGAGCGGAAGGCTCGAGCTTTCCTGGAGCGTGCGCATAGTGGCTTTCTAGAACACAATGAGACTTGTTCCGCTATGTTCTTTAAGTCGGTTAGGGCCAGACAGAGTAGGAAGGTAATGCATGGCATTAGGGAAGAAAATGGTAGTATAGTTAGAGAACCAGAGGATATGGTCAGGGTGACAACTGATCATTTCCAAGGTTTATTTAAGGAAAGGGAAATAGATGTAGAGCAGGGAAATGTGTTTTTAGAACACTTGTCCAGGCGGATGCCGGAGGACATTAGAGAAGTGATGGAGGCCCAGATTTCACTAGAAGAGGTTGAGAGCGCTCTTAGGAGGATGGGAAAAGGGAAGGTGCCTGGGATGGATGGGCTGCCGGCTGAGTTTTATCTCAAGTTTTGGGGTATACTTGGACCAGTGGTCCTCGAAGTCTTGAAGGCCATCCTTGAGACGGGGGTCCCGGGGGGATCAATGGCTGTTGGTGTGCTGTCACTTTTATATAAGAAGGGGGAAGTAACAGACCTTGGCAACTGGCGGCCATTGACCATGCTGTGCGTAGATTACAAGCTACTTGCAAAGGTTTTAGCAGACCGGTTGCGCACAGCCCTTCCCTACGTCGTTCATGAGGATCAGACGTGCGGGGTAGAGGGCCGCTCTATTAGATGGAACCTACAGTTAATCAGGGACTCCATCGCTTGGGTTGAAGATAGAGGACTGCCTTTAATGGTAGCAGCGCTAGATCAGGCGAAAGCCTTTGATCGCGTGAATAGATCCTTTTTATTCAGAGTGTTAGGTCGATTAGGATTTGGGGAGAAGTTCATAGGATGGATTCGTACATTATATGTCGGAGCGGGGTGCCGAGTTAGTGTAAATAGTCACTTGGGTGACGTTTTTGACCTCTCGTCTGGGGTCAGGCAGGGGTGCCCACTCTCGGCTCTCCTCTTCGTTCTGTACATGGAGCCTCTGGGGGCTGCCATTAGGGCAGACACAGGGGTGGAAGGCTTGTTGATCCCTGGAAGTGGTGGGCTGCGTGTTAAGATGACGCAGTACGCCGACGACACTTCCTTGCTGCTGTGCAAGGACTCGTGCCTGACAAGGTCCCTTGCCATCTTTGGGGATTTCACCCGAGCGTCGGGAGCGGTTCTGAACCATGCAAAGTCTTCCGTCAAGTTTTTCGGTAGATGGCGCGGTAGAACGGATGTGCCCGGGGGGTTATCTCGCTGTGAGGGGGCCCTGAGGATTCTCGGGGTCCATTTTGAGACCTCCGGCTCAGCGACGCTGAACTGGAACATGCGTATCGCAGTGGTACAGAGGAAGCTAGCAATGTGGAAGGCTAGGTATTTGTCTTTTATGGGCAAAGTCCTGGTCCTAAAGGTGGATGTGTTGCCGTCTCTTTTGTATTTGGCGTACATCTACCCATTGCCGGCTTGTCTGAGGAGGCCTCTAGTGAGGCTTGTGTTTCAGTTCATGTGGAGTGGCAGGTGCGAGTGGGTCGCCAGGGCGCGCATGATCTGTCCCATCGGGGAGGGAGGTAGGGGGGTACCACATTTCCCCCTCAAGCTGGACACAATTTTTGTTTCTTTCTTGTTAACGGAGCTTGCTCATCCAGTGATACACCCATCCGGTTACCTCCTGCGGGTGTTCTTCTCATATCAGGCGAGAAGCATAATGGTGTGGTCTAACACGGGTCCTCGGGCAGAACAGCTGCCGTGGCACTTTGGTCATGCGGCCAAGTGGCTGCGTGCGCACCCTGAGGTTGAAGTTGCCCGAGTAGGTTTAGATCACAGGCACCTGTACGAGGAGGCCAGAAAGGCAGGGAGTCCGGTGCCTGTAGTGGGCATCTCGGAAGTGGTCTGGGAGGGAGTGCAGACGCGGGGTCTGGACAACAGGCTCAAGGACCTGAATTGGTTGAGCCTCCATAGGTGCTTGCCGGTACGTTCCATCATGTACCGGTATAGTTTGGTGCAATCCCCCACCTGTCCAAGATCCTCTTGTGGCAGGGAGGAGACTGTGCGCCATGTCTTTTGGGACTGTGCCTTTGCCGGAGTAGTATGGTCTAGGGCACGGGTGTTGTTAGGTTTGGTAAGGGGGGATTTTGTATTGACGTGGGCCAGGTTAGAGAGAGGTGTAGGGAGAGCGAGAGGGACGGATAGGGACAGGTTTCTGCTCTGGCTTCTCATGAGTCTCTTTAAAAGGGGGCTGTGGGAAGCCAGGCAGAACATGGTGAAGACAGGGAGAGATTGGGGGGTGGAAGGGATAGTGAGGAGGGTGGAAGGAGATTTGAGGGGGAGGATGAAGAGGGAGGAGAGGAAGTGGGGGCAGCATGCTGCTCGGGAGAGGTGGAAGGGGGGTTTAGGGCTGGGTGTCATTTAGATTTGTAAGGGGATAGATTAGGGATGGGGAGATAGGGAAAGGTATTTTGTAGGGTGACGGGAGGGAAGATGCTCCCCTGAGGTTTTGTTTGGGGTTTATGTTTAGTTAAATTAGTTAAATTAAAATACCATTATTTGAGTATGTATGAAAATTATGAGTTGTAAAGAATGAATGGTATTGAAGATAATAAATTATTTTTTATAAAAAAAAAAAAAATAGGCTGTATTTAGGTTTCCCGTTCCGTTTGTTGTTTTTGTATTTAGTATAGTTATTTCATGTATCGCCTTTTTTCTTCATTAAAGACATGAGTAACCACCAAGCTGCATTTCGGTCCGACTCTCTTTCTACAAACGACGAACGCCGCTACAATAGCATACTGACTTGTCCTTATGTCAGGTCCTGATATGGATATGCCATATGGTTGTGGGCTGCACTAGTTCATTTAGCAGGCAAGATTTGCTTAGAATTCCGTGGCATTATTTAAAGTATAAAGAATCAAATTTAACAATGCTGAATAAAATAGAAAGGATATTTTCTCCAAACGATTTGAGTGCGCACGTGCGGCTATTCTGTGTTGAGCGGTCAACAAATAAATAGGTACTCCTATATACTTAATTTAGAGGTATTAATGGAACTGTAGTTGTTCTACAAACGTTGGGCTATATGTTTTGATTTTTAATACATTGTAAGCTTGCATGATGCAACTCTAATGATGATTTGAAAAAAGTCGCTTGAAAGGCATGAGATCTGCTTTGTTTTGTTGCGCAGGCTATAAACACTTCGTCACTCTCTCATTCACAATTTGAGAAGCTATAGATAATGCCTTACCAGAGGCATCCCCTTTGTGTTGCCATAATGCACCCTAAAATATACATGTCTTTTACAGCCCTTCTCCCTAAATGCTGCCCGCTCTGAAGCACCTCTCATTCACACGGCTCTCCATCAAATGATCGGGTCTTTCTCATAGGATACAGGCGAAGACAGACACATCGGGACGCAACTGTCCTTATCCAATTCTGAGGTGCATATTGAAGATATTGAAGATATTAGAACAACTGTCCACATTTACTTTTCGTCAGCCAACAAGATGAGTAGGCCTAACGACCAGCAAAAGCACGAGCCTTTGTCAATCTACTATCCCCCATAGTACAAAAGTTGACCTATTCTGTGCGATAAATAAATATTCCAAACATAGTCTGGGACAGTTGTGGAATGCATAGATCCCAAATTAGTACTACCACTAGCATGAATAAAACGTTTTTATGCAATGAGGCTGACCCAGCAGATCAGAGTGTTTTGCTTAAATGTTGATAAACTACTAGGCTACATCTTCACATTATAAGTGCAGCAATGTGCACACTGCAGTATGTTTAAGCGCAAACGTTCCATTAGCGGAAAACACATTTCTCAAAAGTGACCACAAATGCATTTATGCGTTTAATGCTTTTATTATAAAGGTGCATTTTTATGGTGAAATTATCTTCCCCAAACTTGAAACTCACTCGCTGCATACAGTATGTATGCCAGTTAGGCTCTACACTCGCTGCATACAGTATGTATGCCAGTTAGGCTCTACACTCGCTGCATACAGTATGTATGCCAGTTAGGCTCTACACTCGCTGCATACAGTATGTATGCCAGTTAGGCTCTACACTCGCTGCATACAGTATGTATGCCAGTTAGGCTCTACACTCGCTGCATACAGTATGTATGCCAGTTAGGCTCTACACTCGCTGCATACAGTATGTATGCCAGTTAGGCTCTACACTCGCTGCATACAGTATGTATGCCAGTTAGGCTCTACACTCGCTGCATACAGTATGTATGCCAGTTAGGCTCTACACTCGCTGCATACAGTATGTATGCCAGTTAGGCTCTACACTCGCTGCATACAGTATGTATGCCAGTTAGGCTCTACACTCGCTGCATACAGTATGTATGCCAGTTAGGCTCTACACTCGCTGCATACAGTATGTATGCCAGTTAGGCTCTACACTCGCTGCATACAGTATGTATGCCAGTTAGGCTCTACACTCGCTGCATACAGTATGTATGCCAGTTAGGCTCTACACTCGCTGCATACAGTATGTATGCCAGTTAGGCTCTACACTCGCTGCATACAGTATGTATGCCAGTTAGGCTCTACACTCGCTGCATACAGTATGTATGCCAGTTAGGCTCTACACTCGCTGCATACAGTATGTATGCCAGTTAGGCTCTACACTCGCTGCATACAGTATGTATGCCAGTTAGGCTCTACACTCGCTGCATACAGTATGTATGCCAGTTAGGCTCTACACTCGCTGCATACAGTATGTATGCCAGTTAGGCTCTACACTCGCTGCATACAGTATGTATGCCAGTTAGGCTCTACACTCGCTGCATACAGTATGTATGCCAGTTAGGCTCTACACTCGCTGCATACAGTATGTATGCCAGTTAGGCTCTACACTCGCTGCATACAGTATGTATGCCAGTTAGGCTCTACACTCGCTGCATACAGTATGTATGCCAGTTAGGCTCTACACTCGCTGCATACAGTATGTATGCCAGTTAGGCTCTACACTCGTTGTAAAGCGAATTAATGTGCTTCATTTGAGACATTTTTGGGCCACTTTAGTTGTGATACAAACCTTATCAAAACATATAGGCCTATGGGCTAGGCTACTACTGTCACGCCCTGACCATAGAGATCTTTTATTCTCTATGTTGGTGAGGTCGGGGTATGATTAAGGGTGGGTTATCTAGGTGAATTATATTTCTATGTTGGCCAAGTATGGTTCCCAATCATATGCAGCTGTTTATGTTGTCTCTGATTGGGGATCATATTTAGGTAGCCATTTGCCAATTGTGCTTTGTGGGAGCTTGTCTAGGTATAGTTGCCAGGATCAGCGGCACATTTCATTTGTGAGTTATTGTTTTGTTCTTTGAGTGTTTCTCTTCCTAATTAAAAGGATGGAAACATACCACGCTGCGTCTTGGTCCTCTCCTTATAAACGTGACAACTACATGAGGTGTGCGACTATGATTCAAAAAAGTCCCCCCCCCAAAAAGGCATTGTTTCTTGCCTTAAGCTGGGCATCATTCACAAGTGATAATAAATCATTCACAAGTGATAGGCTCATATTGTCACCCGTCAGACAATTCTTGATTTGATCTTGTCTTTACATATAATAAATATATGTGTGAAATTTGTTTTGATTTAGACCATTTTCATGCACCTGTTTCGAAACAGGGAAAAAAAATACATCTCTGCACTTGAGTTTGAGTTTATTTTATTTTTACAGGGACAGTGGACATTAATCAACGTTTCAGTAAAAGTGCCGGTTTTAACTAGCCGGCAAATTTTCAACCGCAGTCCCTGGACAGGTTATTAAAAACAATTACAATATAGACAATCATTGAGCAGTGAGCACACACAGAGCAACATAGGACAAGCAAGACGTAGCGTACAGACAGAGCAACATAGGACAAGCAAGACGTAGCATACAGACAGAGCAACATAGGACAAGCAAGATGTAGCATACAGACAGAGCAATATAGGACAAGCAAGACGTAGCGTACAGACAGAGCAACATAGGACAAGCAAGACGTAGCGTACAGACAGAGTAACATAGAACAAAAAGCAGCAAGACAAAATTCATAAAAGCAACAAAAATACTGAGTGGAGGGGGAGCCAGGCCATTTAGGATCTTGAATACAAGACATGCGTCAGTGTATTGCACAAGATTTTCCCAACTCAGGAGCTCATGCTTTCTGAGGATGTAACAGTGATGATGGCTATTGGGCTTCCTATCAAGCACGTTGAGAGCCTGTTTGTAGACAGACTGAATAGGTTTTAATGTTGTACAGCAAGCTTGGGCCCAACTAGTCAAGCAGTATGTTAAGTGGGGGAGTATCATAGATTTGAAGTACAGTTTTGCTACCTCTGTAGTCAAACAATTTCGTATAAATCGGAAATTAGCTAGGTTGAATTTGGTTATCTGAATGACCTTTTTCACATGCTTTTTAAAAGAGAGTTTGGAATCAAGTATCATGCCAAGGTACTTACAATGAGATACCACCTGGAGCTTCTCCCCTGACACATAGACATCTGGTTCAATAGCATCTGTTGCCCTCTTTGTGAAGAACATGCAAACAGTTTTTTTCAAATTGAGATGCAAACACGAGTCACTGAGCCACTTTGTAACCTGGACCATTACAGTAGTGAGTTCACTTAAATAGCAAACGGAGGACGCTTTTCCTGTGGTCCATTTACATGCCAGCCAGGTAGGTTATACTCCTGTTGTAAAGATAAGCAAAGTGCTTGATATTAGGAAAGTTGAGAAATAAATATAGTAGGCCTAGCTTATAGAAACCTGATGGGAATAGAGGCCATAGAGGCCATCACATGGCCATCACATGTTTTCATGCACAATTGTATATCCTACAGAAATGTTGTGCCACATGAGCTCATGGGCTCTCATGAAGTGTTTGATTAGATTTTCGATTACACTTGCATTGATGTCAGAGTGATTAGAGAAACAATATATTGCAGAGTACCAGACAGTTAGCAAGTTTGGTTGTCTACTAATGACCATCAGCAGCATTAGTGCTTGGAGAAGTCTAATTACCGTGACTAAACAGTCACATGGAATTTGAATGCCTTCATGCCGGTTGGCGATGATACAGTACTTGTACCGTTGTACTTATTAGCACTCCTGTGCTAATGCAGGGGGCCACACTGCCCCACCGTAACTGGCGAGGCCCCATCTTCTCCTGGATCATCTGCAGTGTGACACGTGGATCCAGGTATCTCTCTCACCTTCACCGCAGTGGGTGTGGTTAGAAGAACTTGGTACGACCCTCTCCAACGGGGGTCCTGACAACTCTTTCTCCTGAAGTCTTTGACCACCACGAGATCACCTGGGATCAAACAGTGCCCAGGTCCACCTGCCAGGTTCAGCAAAGGTGCCTTCACCCAGGGGAGAGTGGAGGCTCTGGACCTCAGACCGTCGCTGGAGGCCCTGGACTGCAGACCGTCGCTAGACGGTAGACCGTCACAGGCAACTATACCTAGACAAGATCCCACAAAGCACAATGGGGAAATGGCTGCCTAAATATGATCCCCAATCAGAGACAACGATAAACACCTGCCTCTGATTGGGAACCATACCAGGCCAACATTGATCATTAATCACCTAGATAACCCACCCTAGTCACTGTCACGTCCCAACCAACATAGAGAATAAACAGCTCTCTATGGTCAGGGCATGACAGTTGACTTACTGAAATCCAGTAGATGTGTCCCTCAGAGGTTTGCCAGATCAGGTATCTTCCCCCGGGCAACTCACAGTAAAAGTCTGGTCTGGGCGGGTCCAGGTCGTCTTTGGTCAGACAGGAATCTCCCTCACGCTGTCACACGGAATGCGCCACCAGTGTTCCCTCACAGACCTTCACTGACACCAAGATCGTGACAAGATTTAGATGAGGTTTAGGGTTTTAGATGAGGTTTCAGGGTTTTTGTTGAGGTTTAGGGTTTTAGATGAGGTTCAGGGTTTTAGATGATGTTTCAGGGTTTTTGTTGAGGTTTAGGGTTTTAGATTAAGTTTAGGGTTTTAGATGACGTTTAGTTCTACCTGGTTTATGTTAGAGAGGCATCCATTAAAGAACAGGCTCTATTAGATAGCTAACTCTCAATCCACGATATGGCAGATAATGTAAAGACATAACACATGTGTTTTTTATAATACCAGACTAATTGATCATGTAATAAGCTGCACTGTTCAACCAAAAACAGCTCCCACAATCTTATTATTATCAATTAATTTCAGCCAATCATCATTCATTTGTTTCAGTGCCATACATGTTGAGTGCCCTTCCCCCTTAAATGTACACAAAGGGCTAATATCAATAACGTGCATGTCAATCTCTCCTGGCTCAAAGTAGAGGACAGATTGACTGCATCACAACTTGTCTTTGTGCGAGGCATTGACGTGCTGTGAGGACACACGTGCACAGACACACACACACACACACACTCTCTCTCTCACACACACACTAAGATTGTAGTATTGTACATTTTATATTGTAAATGTGTAATATTAGAGTAATAACTTAGTAATTTATTGTATGATGTATTGGTTTATTTATGATGTACGGTGTTGTTTTGTTGTGATGTAATTGTTTTGTTCCATGAAGACATGAAGACAGGGTAATGTGACTAGGCATCAGGATAGATAATAATAAGGTATTTGAGGTAGATATGTACATGAAGACAGGGTAATGTGACAAGGCATCAGGATAGATAATAATAAGATATTTGAGGTAGATATTTACATGAAGGCAGGGTATTGTGACAAGGCATCAGGATAGATAATAATAATAGTAAATTAAAGAGCAGAGTAGCAGCAGCATATGATGTGTAAAAGTGTGTGTGTGTAGTGTATGTCAACATGTGTGGGTTTTGTGTGAGAGTGTACGTTCAGTGTGCGTGTACAGTATGTACTGTGTATTTATTTGGAGTCGTGTGGGTGTGAATATAGTCATTGTAAGATAGGGTCAATGCATGTAGTCCGAGTCACCAATTAATTGACTATTTAGTTGTCTTGTGCCTATTAAGCAGTTTTATGACTTGGGGGTTGCTGTCTCAGAGCCTGTTGGTCCAAGAGCTGATGCAGGGACTTTAAGGCTTACAGGGTTAGAGTTGACCCAAGTGTTTTCTACAGAAAACCAAAAAAATGTAAGGAATTCCAGTAGGCATAGCCTAAAACGGATCTTTCTGGTTTATACACATTTTTTAAGAGAAAGATGGACAATTTATGTCATTTATGGCAGCTAGGCAAGTTGAGCCTGCTCTGTTGTTGTTCCATTAGGCAGGGAACTTTTAACAGAAAACAACCGAACTGCAAAGAATTCCAGGGGCGTCACAAAATCATTTTTTTTTAAGCCTGCTACACTGGAAGTGTAACTTTTAGTCAGGGCGAGCAGAGACACATTTATCCTATTACTCAGGCCGAGATACACTATTTAGCGGTAACTAACCAGCCTAACCACACCAGCTTCGCCCTCATGTGGGTGATTACAAGCTAGCAAGCATGCTAGGTAGTGCTACATATTGTCAGAAAACTAGATTTTTCAGCTTCTTTCCTGTTGTTTAATTAAGAGACCGACAAGTTCTGGCATTTCTGTGTGTAAACAACAATTTTTCCTTTTTCAGGCAAGTTACCAAAATCATCAGTTAACCAAGAAAGACTGCAGGCTTGGCCAATGGGGATGTCCCTTTCAGACCTTATCAATCTCTGTGTAGGGTATGACAGTGATTCATCACTTGCAAAACGGTTTTATATGGGCCATAATGAGAACAGAGTTTGTCTAATCAGAACACCTATGAAATGCATTTAAAAAACTAGAAAAGTACATTTACTGAAGTAAATGTGGTATGCTTGCTAGTCTAGAAGTATTTATTGTGAAGTAGTACTTATTGTGAAGTAGTAGTAGTAGTATTGGTAGTGATGGCAGTAGTAATGGTAGTAATATAGTGTTTTATAGGCTACGTGTTCTTTATAGTGAGATATTTTGGGGTGGTTGAAACTTTAAACAAGATTACAGGGTTTTCTCTTCATGCAACTCCGTGCAGTGAACGGCAATATCTGTTTTAGCTATAATTCCAGGAGCCACTTGTGGATTTGACAGCTCTAACACGGTTCCACCTCAGACACCGCCAAAACAACTGCTATGCGAATGTTGGCTAAAGAGGATCTGATTGGGGCGGCAGGGTAGCCTAGTGGTTAGAGCGTTGGACTTGTAACCGGGTTGCAAGTTCAAATCCCCGAGCTGACAAGGTACAAATCTGTCGTTCTGCCCCTGAACAGGCAGTTAACCCACTGTTCCTAGGCCATCATTGAAAATAAGAATTTGTTCTTAACTGACTTGCCTAGTTAAATAAAGGTAAAATAAAATACAAATTGAATAGAGCCCTAAGTCTCTAAGAGCTTTACACACCTGGATTGGGCAATATTTTCCCATTATTCTTTTCAGAAATCTTCAAGCTCTGTCAAAGTGTTGGGGATCATGGCTAGACAGCAATTTTCAATGACATTTCAGTCAAAACTAATGTGACCAACTTTGTAGATTATTGTATTTCTGAAAGGTGCATTCCTCTCCCAGTGTCTGGTGTAAGCAGACTGAAGCAGATTTTTCTTTGGGATTTTGCCTGTGCTTAGCTCCATCCTGTATCTTTTTATCCTGAAAAACTCCCCAGTCTTTGCCAAGGTCAAGGATTCACATATCATGATGCAAATCAAATCAAATCAAATGTATTTTTTCGGACATCATCTCAAAGTGCAGTACAGAAACCCAGCCTAAAATGCAAAACAGCAAGCAACGCAGGTGTAGATGCACGGTGGCTAGGATAAACTCCCTAGAAAGGCCAAAACCTAGGAAGAAACCGAGAGAGGAACCAGGCTATGAGGGGTGGCCAGTCCTCTTCTGGCTGTGCCGGGTGGAGATTATAACAGAACATGGCCAAGATGTTCAAATATTCATTAATGACCAGCATGGTTAAATAATAATAATCACAGGCAGAACAGTTGAAACTGGAGCAGCAGCACAGCCAGGTGGACTGGGGACAGCAAGGAGTCATCATGCCAGGTAGTCCTGAGGCATGGTCCTAGGGCTCAGGTCCTCCGAGAGAGAGAAAGAAAGAGAGAATTAGAGAGAGCATACTTAAATTCACACAGGACACCAGAGAAGACAGGAGAAGTCCTCCAGATATAACAAACGGACCCTAGCCCACCGACACATAAACTAATGCAGCATAAATACTGGAGGCTGAGACAGGAGGGATCAGGAGACGATCTGACGATACCCCGGACAGGGCCAAACAGGAAGGATATAACCCCACCCACTTTGCCAAAGCACAGCCCCCACACCACTAGAGTGATATCTTCAACCACCAACTTACCATCCTGAGACAAGGCCGAGTATAGCCCACAAAGATTTCCGCCACGGCACAACCCAAGGGGGGGGCGCCAACCCATACAGGAAGATCACATCAGTGACTCAACACACTCAAGTGACGCACCCCTCCTAGGGACAGCATGAAAGAGCACCCGTATGCCAGTGACTCAGCCCCTGTAATAGGGTTAGAGGCAGAGAATCCCAGTGGAAAGAAGGGAACCGGCCACACAGAGACAGTAAGGGCGGTTCGTTGCTCCAGAGCCTTTCCGTTCACCTTCACACTCCTGGGCCAGACTACACTCAATCATATGACCCACTGAAGAGATGAGTCTTCAGTAAAGACTTAAAGGTTGAGACCAAGTTTGCGTCTCTCACATGGGTAGGCAGACCATTCCATAAGAATTGAGCTCTAAAGGAGAAAGCCCTGCCTCCAGCTGTTTGCTTAGAAATTCTAGGGACAATTAGGAGGCCTGCGTCTTGTGACCGTAGCGTACGTGTAGGTATGTACGGCAGGACCAAATCAGAGAGATAGTTAGGAGCAAGCCCATGTAATGCTTTGTAGGTTAGCAGTAAAACCTTGAAATCAGCCCTTGCCTTGACAGGAAGCCAGTGTAGGGAGACTAGCACTGGAGTAATATGATCACATTTTTTTGGTTCAAGTCAGGAATCTAGCAGCTGTATTTAGCACTAAATGAAGTTTATTTAGTGCTTTATCCAGGTAGCCGGAAAGTAGAGCATTGCAGTAGTCTAACCTAGAAGTAACAAAAGCATGGATACATTTTTCTGCATCATTTTTGGAAAGAAAGTTTCTGATTTTTGCAATGTTACATAGATGGAAAAAAAGCTGTCCTTGAAACAGTCTTGATATGTTCATCAAAAAAGAGAAATCAGGATCCAGAGTTACGCCGAGGTCCTTCACAGTTTTATTTGAGACGACTGTACAACCATTAAGATTAATTGTCAGATTCAACAGAAGATCTCTTAATTTCTTGGGACCTAGAACAAGCATCTCTGTTTTGTCCGAGTTAAAAGTAGAAAGTTTGCAGCCATCCACTTCCTTATGTCTGAAACACAGGCTTCTAGCGAGGGCAATTTCAGGGCTTCACCATGTTTCAATGAAATGTACAGCTCTGTGTCATCCGCATAGCAGTGGAAGTTAATATTATGTTTTCGAATTACATCTCCAAGAGGTAAAATATATAGTGAAAACAATAGTGGTCCTATAAAGGAACCTTGAGGAACACCGAAATTTACAGTTGATTTGTCAGAGGACAAACCATTCACAGAGACAAACTGATATCTTTCCGACAGATAAGATCTAAACCAGGCCAGAACTTGTCCGTGTAGACCAATTTGGGTTTCCAATCTCTCCAAAAGAATGGGGTGATCGATGATATCAAAAGCAGCACTGAGGTCTAGCAGCACAAGGACAGATGCAAAGCCTCGGTCTGATGCCATTACATTTACCACCTTCACAAGTGCAGTCTCAGTGCTATGATGGGGTCTAAAACCAGACTGAAGCATTTCGTCTTCAGGCAGGCAGTGAGTTGCTGCGCAACAGCCTTTTCTAAAACTTTTGAGAGGAATGAAAGATTCGATATAGGCCGATAGTTTTTAATATTTTCTGGGTCAAGGTTTGGCTTTTTCAAGAAAGGCTTTATTACTGCCACTTTTAGTGAGTTTGGTACACATCCTGTGTATAGAGAGCCGTTTATTATGTTCAACATAGGAGGGCCAAGCACAGGAAGCAGCTCTTTCAGTAGTTTAGTTGAAATAGGGTCCAGTATGCAGCTTGAAGGTTTAGAGGCCATGATTATTTTCATCATTGTGTCAAGGGATATTGTTACTGTAATTTAATTATGCCAATGTGCTTTCATCAATTGAAAACCCTTAATCTATTTTATGAGAATTTATAAGATTCTTGTTTGCATAAAATAGACACAGACCAGTGTCGTGGAAATTTTCCTCTATTTACCAAATCATGAGAGCAAACCACAACACAAGTCAGAGTTAGTTATCAAAGTCCATCTTTAATTATATGAGCTCTATCATAACCCTGTGACTCTCAGATCAGTTCAGTGTCTATCAATGAATTCTCTGAGAGCCCCCTACACATTGCAGCTGAGTTCCTTTAATAGCAAAGAACACACATAGTCAGACAGCATAGACACAATAAATCGTTCAGCTTTGTCTCCTTACTCAAACCCCAGAACCATAAACCAATCCTCCATATCAACAGGCATATATCAAATTGTCATTTACAGTGCCTTGCGAAAGTATTCGGCCCCCTTGAACTTTGCGACCTTTTGCCACATTTCAGGCTTCAAACATAAAGATATAAAACTGTATTTTTTTGTGAAGAATCAACAAGTGAGACACAATCATGAAGTGGAACGACATTTATTGGATATTTCAAACTTTTTTAACAAATCAAAAACGGAAAAATTGGGCGTGCAAAATTATTCAGCCTCTTTACTTTCAGTGCAGCAAACTCTCTCCAGAAGTTCAGTGAGGATCTCTGAATGATCCAATGTTGACCTAAATGACTAATGATGATAAATACAATCCACCTGCCGCTCTCGGCGTCCCACAGGCTTGCCGCGGCCTTGCCTCGGGACCTGTAGACGCCCACTAGGATCAGCAGCCCTACGTAGGCGCGCAGGTCCGTGGCGTCCATGGGTCGCCAGCCGTCGCCGTATTTTCTGGCCCTGTGCAGGTTCGTCATTTACACAATTATCCTTCCTTTCGTGACAAACAGGTGGAAGGCGGACGCGATGTCGCAGGCCTGGGTCGCGGCATAGGCCGTGGGGCCCGGAGTCTGGTCCGGCCCGGCGTGGCAGATCTCGAGGGCCCCGCGGTGGCAGCCGTAGGCCACAGGGGACCACTCGATTTTGCCGTTTTTCGACAGCAACGGCGTCTCCCGTTGGTCCGGGGCCAAGGAGATCTCTTCCTTGGGTCGGTCCTCGTGCTCATCCTCGGGCGGCTCTTCCTCGGGCTCTTCCTCAGAAGAGGGAGAAGAGGCATCATCGACCTCGCAGCGCTCGGGGTTGTATTCCTCCCCGTCTTCGTCTTCCGAAACCTCTTCCTCCTCCTCACTGTGTGTGTGTGTGTGTGTGTGTGGGTGGGTGGGTGCCGCTGACAATATTAGTATCCTCTCTACGTAGGGCCGGCCGGCCGGCTTACGAGGGAGACCGAGACCCGAAAATGCACGAGGCTCGCTTGCGCGCTCGTGTGTAGCCGTGTGCAGTTGACCCACCCCACCCGAGCAACAATAACACTCGGCTGCTCTCTAGCACACAGCGGAGCACGTCTGGACCTGTGCAGTGGCTGGCTGGGTCGCTCTGACCCACGAGCGCAGAGCCGGGAGCCGGGCACAGCCTCGCCACACTCGCAGACTCTCTACTACGCTCAACGGCACACTCCTCGCCAGTGGCTGGCACCGTCGCTCTGACCCGCGAGCGCAGAGCGGGAGCCCTGGTAACACAGGGCCTGGGTCGCTCTGACCCGCGAGCACAGAGCACAGAAAGGGGAGCCCTCCACACACAGGACCTGGGTCACCCTGACCCCAGGACCATGGGAGGGTTAACTTTAATTACTCCTTGTCCGTGTCACACAATCCCTTCTTATGAACTCATATTGTTAATCCGATATAATATAACAGAGTATAAGTTTACTTACCGGTAGTTACAAATCTTTTTAAAATGGGGATATTGTTTATTCATTTATTCATAATAATTCCAACAGAAATAGTACTAAAACACTTGAGTGTCTCTCTTTATCCTAGGTCCTGGCAGAGTTGTGCAGACTCAGGACAACTGAGCTTTGAAGGAATACGCAGATTTAAAGAGGAGTCCGTAGTTTGCTTTCTAATGATCATGATCTTTTCCTCAAAGAAGTTCATTAATTTATTACTGCTCAAGTGAAAGCCATCCTATTTTGGGGAATGCTGCTTTTTAGTTAACTTTGCGACAGTATCAAAAATAATTTTCGGATTGTTCTTATTTTCCTCAATTAAGTTGGAAAAATAGGATGATCGAGCAACACGAGGTCTCTAATGAGGTCTCTAACTGTTTCTGACCATTCAGTGTTCTCAGGGTGTGTCCTGTGTCATAATACTTCAATGTACATGTAGTCCCTGTCCACAGGAGAAGTGTGAAGACTGATGAAATGTGAATCAACTAAATTAATGTTACTGTGTGAATTCCATTGTCATGTTTGGATTGTTTCAAGATTTCACTGCATCTCTGAGCTAAGGTTAACTCAATAATTTAATGTTAGGACATTAGCTCCTTGTCCCTTAGCCTCTTAATGATTGCAAAATGGTAAACACACGTGCATCTCATAGTATTCCGAATGGTGACGCAAGGCTTGCAACCCTGGCAATACCCACTGGATACGATAATGGGCCCATAGTGTTCACATGATAATGGAGTCAGGTGGTATATCATAGTAGGGTCATAGAACCCTCATTTTGTCATCTTCAGACAAATGTAATTTTCTCCATTCTTCAAAACTTTTTCACTATGTTTTGGTAGTGACACATTGTTTGGGGTGGTAAGGAATTCAGGTAAACATTTCAAACATGCAGTAAGTGTTTAAATAAATGCTGTATATACCTACCTGACCTATATTGGTTGACGTGTGCTGAACGTTTGGGGGAAAAATAGGACACAAATTACATGTTTTTTTCAAACCCCAATGTGCACTACTTCTGTATAGTGATCCATATACTGTTCACCTGTAATTACCAGTTACAGGTGCATTAACAGTCTAGCCTATGTCATCACCATTTGCAATGGTGTAAAGTAACTACGTAAAAAATATGTTGAAGTAGCCTACTACTTTAGTATATTAATACTTTTACTCAAGTAGTATTTTACTGGGTTACTTTCCCTTTTACTTGAGTCATTTTACTCAATGACAACTGGCTAAACTACTTTTCCCACCTCTGGGCCTAGGTAGCCTAGCCAACTGAAGTTATATAATAATATATCATATGAACCGAAGTTGATCACATTTTCTCTTAAGACAAATAAAGTGGCTTATGCTATAAATACATAATGTTTGTTTCCCCTGGCCAGATGGGACAGGGTGTATAGAGGCCTACAGTTGATCAGACTGATACTGCATGTCAGATCACTAACGTTGAGGTGTAGGCTGCTACAACATTGTTACCACCACTTTGTTTCCCCTGGCCAGATGGGACAGGGTGTATAGAGGCCTACAGTTGATCAGACTGATACAGCATGTCAGATCACTAACGTTGAGGTGTAGGCTGCTACATTGTTACCACCACTTTGTTTCCCCTGGCCAGATGGGACAGGGTGTATAGAGGCCTACAGTTGATCAGACTGATACAGCATGTCAGATCACTAACGTTGAGGTGTAGGCTGCTACAACATTGCTGTAAAGAGTTTTTGCCTGTGTCTGATGGGAGTAAGTTATTTTCCTGTCCCATGCCTGACCTGCACGACCTGTGATTTGGTGGTGTGGCATTTTTTTTCTCCTGATGGTACCCAGTTGAAAATCCGGAACCTAGTTGTAGCAGAGATTTAAGGGTTACCCCATTGCCTGGGTCAAGTGAACTGACCAGTTGGGCAAGTTGAGCCTGCTTTAAAGTTGCCCCAGGTGATAAAAATAAATCAATGAAAACAACAAAGCTATAAGGAATTCCAGTAGGTGTAGCTTAACATTTATATTTCTGGTTCATCCCCATTGTTTAAGTGAAATGCAGACAATTTATGCCATTCATGTCAGCAAATTGAGCCTGCTCTGTGGTTGTCCAATAAACAGGTGATTGTGGTTAAGGATGAATAGAGTGATCAGCCTATCACTGGCTTGGTTCTACCTGCGGGGAGGAGCTCACAGCCTGCAATAAAAGCCGGCTGATTCGATGTAGTACGTAGAAGGTTTGGGGGTTTTCGCGTAGTAATAACCTGAACTGTTGTTGGGGTAAACGGTAGCATTTAACGCAATATTGTTTTTCTTCTATAGAGTAGAGATTAATATAATTAGTTTCTAAAAATGACTTGGTCCGTAAGTAGTTGTTTCATTACTCTGGTCGTTCTGTTCCTCTGGCGGGTCGATGAAATCACAGAAGCTTGCACTTGCATGACTGTACATCCTCAACGGGCTTTTTGCAATGCAGATGTCGGTAAGGCAATTTAGAAATGTCTGACTTCTGTAGTTTCTCTTCACATGTTGGTAGGCTGCCTACTACACCGTGTCAATGCGCATCATGCAACAATGTCATGCATTTTCTGTCGCAATTATTTTCAGGACATGATCATTATGCCTGTATTTACATCTTCTCGCAAGTATTTACATTAATAAGTCAGTAACAATATGGGATACACCTGGGTGTATTCATTACGGAAACGTTTGCCACTTAAGAACCAAGTGAAACCGTGAGGGACCTACCTGAATTTTTACAACGTTCGTTTGCGTTTTCTGTCCTGTGTAAACGGTTCTGTTGCAAAACGTTTTGTAACAATCTGCTTGACGGTTACACCCGCGGGGATGACACCACTCTGATCCGTGAGGACTGGAGTTTCCCATCCTTGCTCTAGGCCTATAGATCACTGACATTTTAAACGAAATGTTCGACATGATATTATCCAACGCCTCACATACTTGACATTTTAGAGAATTCATCAGAATAAGTTGGGCCTACATGGCAAATGGGACTACTCTACATTTCTAAGCTATTATGTCACTCTTCTGTAAGCTGTAATCACTAATTCAGGTTTTGCCGCTATTTATCTCGCAGATAGGTATTTAATTCTATAAATTAGATGTCATAATTTTGACATGTGCTGATAGCTGTGTTACCAACAATGTAACAACTACGTGAGTATAGGAACCTCGTATAAAATAGGTTAGTCACTGTAAAACATCAATACGGCATTGTGATTTTAAAAGTGTATTGTTACCTTTCGTTCTACTTCAACAACTGATGCAGTATGGTAAGACAGGATGGTTGTGGGTGTTAGACAGCACTACATCATGTGCAGCTACTTGACCTTTTAGAGAAATGTACCTTGACTCAATTACTGTTTGTTAGTAAAGGGGTGTGATGACATGCAACACTCTTCCCTGAGGACAGTTCCTGTTGAGTTTACGGAAAAGGGAAGACTTTATTTGTGGTATATTCTCTAAAATGATTGAGTGATGACTTTGCTGTTGAGGGAGCAAGCTCTGTTGGTAGAGCATGGTGCTAAAGCCTGACATCTTGGGTCTGTAATAGAATCTGTTCTCTCAGATCACTTAACACCCTGAAACTGATGTCTGACTATTGTACCAGAAATGGATTATTTCAGTAGTTAAACCATGTCTCTTATTTTGTAGTGATCAGGGCAAAGGTGGTTGGCGTGAAAGCTGTATCTGGTAACACCAACTATGAAGTCAAACAGATCGAGGTATGTTCAGCCTTTTTATTAAGTGGTTGTTCCTTCCTGCACTGAAACATTGAAGCCCCCTGAACCCCAGTCTGACAGCTGGTCCCAATTTGGACCCAACCCTTAAATGATTGAAGCTCTGGATGGGTATAAGCAGTGTAATTGTGGAGCTTCCACCATTAATAAAAAGGGGTTATTTATAGAAATGAGTCATGCCTTTAGCACTGAGCAAGAGGCCTGTTTCAGTCAACCCTCCTACCAGTCCTAGACAATGGTGACATCATCTATATGAATTCAGATGCCACTTCATTAAAGTAGTTTATCATAGTGCACTGCTCTTTATTATGGGCGACAGGTCTAGTACTCAACGCTACATTCTCAACTAGGAAGTTGGTCCTGTTTGTCACGTAGGTTGACGCATTGCAATATTTTAATGTATTAATCCCTTTACAAAACCTCACTAAAAGCATTACTAACCTTTAGACATGAGTTACCACACCTGGGATTCGGTCTTTACTCCGTTAGGTAAATATATTATGTTTTTGTGCCTTGTTGTAAAACTGTCTGCTGCATCTAGGGCAATTCAAAGTGTTGAGGACTTTATTACTGAATGTTTGTTTGACTGCTTCTGTTCTGCTTGTATTTTGATGTGTAATTCAGGGCTCTTCTGTAAAAGAGACCAGTGAGGTTAAGTTGTCCCTACATGCCATATAGAACAAACTATATATGTAGATGTTTGACGGATCCTTTCTCTCCTTGTGGTTGGCTAGATGTTCAAAAGTCCTAACCAGGTTATCCACGTCATCTCCACTGGAGGCCCGTGTCGCGCATTTCTGGGAATCAACAAGGAGTATCTCTTCACAGGTGCGGTCCTCACTAGGTTACCTAAGTTCCATTGCCAGCACTGGTTAGAAATGCTTACAGCCTCATGACCTACTGTTGACTTCATCTTGTATAAGAAAACAAGTGTTTTAGAAATTACATTCTCTACACTTACAATTACTTACAAATAACTAATGCATTATTTATGAATATTTCCGGGCTGCATCGGTACTTTATCAGGTTGCAGTTTCCCCCAGGGACAGCTCTAGGCTCATCTCCCACAATTTTAACCATATGTGGAAAGAAACTAATCCAAGTAGAGTGTTGAAGGCCAGCTTTACCCTACACCACATTTTCCCTACACCACATATTGATGTCTCCTTTGTCTGCAGGCAGGCTGAATACTGATGGAACAGTGCATGTAAAGATGTGTGACTTCATTCAGCCCTGGGGGGCTTTGAGTAACACACAAATGAGGAGCTTGACTCTGCGCTACCAAAGCGGCTGTGATTGCACGGTTTGTTAATATTACTATATGTTGTATATTTACACAGCAGACTTAGCACTCTGGTCACCATTGGCAAATGCAAGAGCTACACTATTTGGGTAATTATCAGTCAGTAATCTTGGTCTTTCTCTCCCTTCTCTGATCCACAGATCATCCGCTGCACTTCCATTCCCTGTCCGATCAGCACCTCTCATGAGTGCCTGTGGATGGACATTGGCCAAAGTGGACCCTGGGACAACATTGCCTGTATCAAGGGGGGTGATGGGTCCTGTGCCTGGTAGAAGGGGGTGGCACCACCCAAGTAGTTACTGGATATTGATGACCCCTAAACTTACAGGCCATCTACTCACAGGAAAGAAAGCTACCAACCCAAATAATTATGATTTAAATGAATCTAGGAAGTAGTTTCTAACAATTACAAGACCTATATTGATTTGTCAAGTTGTGTTGTCAGAGGACAGGTTGCAGGAAATGGTCAATGTGAAAGAGGGCAACAATCTTATGAAAAATGTCACTTGTTGTAAAAGTACAAAAAAAATGAACTACAAATAAAGCGCTTCAAGTACTCATTTCTTGTGCCATTAATTTGCTTGTTTCTAAACTGGAACCAAAGGCATTATTGAACATGGTCCTGGAATAGTTTGTCTAAACAAGGGCTTCAGCTTTAATTTCATTGACCAAATGAAACAACTCATTTTTTCTTCCTTGCTTTATAAGATTGTATTCAGTTGGCTGAACATTCAGTTGTTGTCAAGTACTAGTCGGCACTAGCAACAACTGCATTTTCTGACTTGCTAACTGGTAGTACAGTGCATTTGGGGAAAGTATTCCGGCCACATGTAAAGTTACAGCCTTATTCTAAAATTGCTTAAATACAAGTTTCTCCTCAGTCTACACACAACCCATAATGGCAAAGCAAAAAGGGTCAGATTATATTGAACTAATATCTTGTTTTCAGACAGTTTGCTTTGAGAAACATTTGTGCTTGGGTGCATCCTGATGATTCTACAACTTCATGAGTCTACCTACGGTCAATTGATTTGACATGATTTGGAAAGGCATTCAGATCCCACAGTTGACTGCGCAAAAAAACAAGCCATGAGGTTAATTGTCTGAGCTCAAAGGATTGAGGCACAGCTGTGGGGAAGGTTACCAAAAAATGTCTGCAGCCTTGATGGTCCCCAAGAGCACAACCTCCCTCACTGGAAGTCTGGAACCACCAAGGTTCTTCAGAGCTGGCACCCCGGCCAAACTGCACAATTGGGGGAGAAGGGCATTGGTCAGGGAGGTGACCAAGAACCCGATGGACACTGACAGAGCTCGTCTGGAGCAGGACAACCATCTCTGCAGCACTCCAATCAGTCCTTTATGGCAGAGTGGCCACTCAGTAAAAGGCAGTTTACAGCCTGCTGGACGTTTACCTAAAGGCACCTGAAACCAATTAAACCTTTGGCCTAAATGCTAAGTGTCACATCTGGAGGAAACCTGGCACCATACAGTGTAGCATGCTGTGGGGATGTTTCTCAGGAACTGGAAACTAATTAATCGAGGGAAAGATGAACCAAGCAAAGTACAGAGAGATCCTTGATAAAAACCTGCTCAGGACCTCAGACTTGAGTGAAGGTTCACCTTCCAACAGGACAACGACCCTAAGCATACAGCCAAGACAACGCAGGACTTCGACAAGTCTCAATGTCATTGAGTGGCCCAGCCAGAGCCCGATCTAACATCTCTGGAGAAACCTGATAATAGCTCTACAGCGACGCTCCCCATTCAACCTGACAGAGCTTGAGAGGATCTGCAGATTGAGGAAGGAATAAGAGTAATGCTGTAACAAAATGTGGAAAAAGTCACAAAACTTCCCGAATGCAGTGTACATGTGCCGCGTTCAACCAGTTATCAAGTCAGAAGTTTCCTAATTCCGACAAGCACGTGAACGTGGCACTAGACAGTACTCTGATCTTGTATATATTATTTAGGGTTAGGAAACTGTCAGCCGGAATAAAGTGTTGAGGTCCTTTACACACAAAATATTGGGAAATAAAAATCCTGAAAATTTACATTCAATTCATTAAATATTGGAAGATGTGTACAATAGGTAAATGAGAAAGTTGTTTGGATAAGGGAATTGTAAATATAAATGACACATGTTTAAGGTCTATTTTGCCTTATGATTGCTCGAGAGCAATTTGAAATCAGTAATAAGGCAGCAAACCGATCATTGTCCCTCCCGCGGGACAGTTGAGCTAACGTAGACTGTGATTAGCATGAGGTTATCAGTAACAAGAAAATTTCCCAGGACATAGACATATCTGATATTTGCAGAAAGCTTGAATTATTGTTAATCTAACTGCACTGTCCAATTTACAGTAGCTATTACAGTGAAATAATACCATGGTATTGTTTGAAGAGTGAACAGTTATGAACTTGAAAAGTTATTAATAAACCACTTAGGTACATTACGGCAGTCTTGATACAAAATTGAGCAGAAATGCAATGGTTCATTGGATCAGTCTAAAACGGCGGCTCCGGACCGCGGACCCTTCGCCGGAAGCTCCGGACCGCGGACCCTTCGCCGGAAGCTCCAGACCGGGAACTGTCGCCGGGAGCTCTGGAGGCCTGATGCATGGGGCCGGTACAGGTGGCACCGGCTGTTGACACGCACCTCAGGGCGAGTGCGGGGAGGAGGCACAGGACGTACTGGGCTGGGAAGGCGTACTGGAGACCTGGTGCGAATAGCCGGCATCACTTGTACCGGAACTTTAACACACTTCTCAGGATGAGAACGGAGAGCTTACTCAGGTTGCTTTAAATCGATAACACGCTCCTTAGGGCAAATGTTGTGCATCCTCCACCAATTCAGTAACTCTCTCATTTCTCTCTCCTCCACAATCTCCCTCAACTCACTGACAGTTTCTGGTTCACTCCCCTCAACTTTCACCGCCCACTCCTTGCTCAATCTGTCCCAATTTTCCTCCTCGGTCTCTGACTCACCCCTCAGCGTCGCTGACCACTCCGTGTGCCCCCACCCAATTTTGTTTCGGGCTGTCTCTCGGGCTTCCGTTGTGGCCGCGAACCCTGGTGTTGTTGTTCCCTCGCTGCCTCCGCCTGCTTCCATGGCATAATCTCGTCCCACGTCCAGGATGTCCTCCACTCCTGGCTTTCCTCCTGGGCACGCTGTTTGGTCCGTTGTTGTTGGGATCTTCTGTCGCGATCGTTATAAGGAGAGGACCAAGATGCAGAGTGGTATGTTTCCATCCTTTTTATTTGGAAGAGAAACTCAAAGGAAAAAACAATAAAGCGAAAGAAACTAACGGTGAAGCTCAGAGTAGTGCTCACAGGCAACTATACCTAGACAAGATCCCACAAAGCACAATGGGGAAATGGCTGCCTAAATATGATCCCCCAATCAGAGACAACGATAAACAGCCTCCTCTGATTGGGAACCATACCAGGCCAACATAGATCATTAATCACCTAGATAACACACCCTAGTCACTGTCAAACCCCAACCAACATAGAGAATATACAGCTCTCTATGACAATTGACTTACAGTAGACGTGTCCCTCAGACCTTTGCTGGATCAGGTATCTTCCCCTGGGCACCTCACAGTAAAAGTCTGGTCTGGCCCGGGTCCAGGTCGTCTTTGGTCAGACAGGAATTTCCCTCACGCTGTCACACGGAATGCGCCACCAGTGTTCCCTCACAGACCTTCATTGACGCCAAGATTGTGGAGGAAATTGAAGTGACACCTGAAGTCAATTTGAAATGAATCACTCTTTATTATCACAGCCAGAGAGGTTCAAAAACTCAATCCAAGCTTGATGAAAACTAAGGCATTCCCTTTCAGTCCTTATATAATGCTACACAAACAAGTCATATAAGCATGATTGACATTATTCATTATCTCTTATTAACATTGGTTCCTGCATGTGACTGACTGATACCTCACGATGATTATTCTCTCAAAGCTAGGACCTTGAAACCAAGATGCTCCTTTTAGTTCCCAGAGCATACTGGGCGTACTGACAGTTGGTCTGAGGAAGAGGTCACAGTCACCTGCACGAACCAAGATAGAGTGAGAGGAGATGCTGTGAACAATTCAAGGCCATCTCTTCAGACAATAAAACTTTCCCTCACAATGGGCTGCATCTCAATCACCGTATCTGCCACTGGCAGCCTTCTGCATCTGCGGTGGAAGGTGGCTGAGCTACAGCGGTGTTTGTCGGATCATGAGACATCCCGAAAATCGGTCTTCTCACAAAAATATAAATAGTGTATGACCCCTGTATGGAAAGGCAAGACTCTCACGAAACATGTACATGTCAGTGTCTTAATGAAACAACAAGGAGGAAGCAGAAAAATCTGTTTTACTGGCCTGCTGCATTGGACGGGTACAGTAGGCCTAACATGACATGCCAACAACAAACCCTGAACTTTCATATACATGCATAACTGACCAAGTAATGAAAGATGAGCATTGTCATTTTAACTCTGTAAAGTGAGTGTGGAATAGGTGAACAACAATAACAAACCACAACTATGACAAACCACCTGGTACTGACAACTTGGATGGAAAATTACTGAGGATGGTAGCGGACTATATTGTCACTCCTATTTGCCATTTCTTCAATCTTAGCCTGCAGAAAAGAGTGTGCCCTCAGAACTGTAGGGAAGCAAAAGTTATTCCGCTGTCACGTTCGTTGTATGGAGGAGACCAAGGCGCAGCGTGGTAAGCGTACAATCTTCTTTAATAAAGAGAGAACACTGTACAAAACAACAAAACAAACCGTGAAGCAAATATGAGTAGTGCAGACAGGCAACTAAACATAGAATAACAACCCACAAATACCCTAGACAAAATGGCTACCTAAATATGGTCCCCAATCAGAGACAACGATAAACAGCTGCTTCTGATTGGGAACCAATTCAGGCCACCATAGACATACAAATACCTAGACTAACAAAAAAACTAAATATACAAAAAAAACTAGACAATACAAAAACTAACATACTCACCCTAAAATAAAGAGCAGAGTAGCAGCATATGATGTGTAAAAGTGTGTGTGTGTAGTGTATGTCAACATGTGTGGGTTTTGTGTGAGAGTGTACGTTCAGTGTGCGTGTACAGTATGTACTGTGTATTTATTTAGAGTCGTGTGGATGTGAATATAGTCTTTGTAAGATAGGGTCAATGCATGTAGTCCGAGTCACCAATTAATTGACTATTTAGTTGTCTTGTGCCTATTAAGCAGTTTTATGACTTGGGGGTTGCTGTCTCAGAGCCTGTTGGTCCAAGAGCTGATGCAGGGACTTTAAGGCTTACAGGGTTAGAGTTGACCCAAGTGTTTTCTACAGAAAACCACAACATTGTAAGGAATTCCAGTAAAAAAAACAGATCTTTCTGGTTTATACCCATGAAAGATGGACAATTTATGTCCATTATGGCAGCTAGGCAAGTTGAGCCTGCTCTGTTGTTGTCCCATTAGGCAGGGAATTTTTAACAGAAAACAACCAAACTGCAACGAATTCCAGGGGCGTCACAAAATACATTTTTTTAAGCCTACTACACTGGATGTGTAACTTTTAGTCAGGGCGAGCAGAGACACATTTATCCTATTACTCAGGCCGAGATACACTATTTAGCGGTAACTAACCAGCCTAACCACACCAGCTTCGCCCTCATGTGGGTGATAACAAGCTAGCAAGCATGCTAGGTAGTGCTACACATTGTCAGAAAACTAGATTTTTCAGCTTCTTTCCTGTTGTTTAATTAAGAGACCGACAAGTTCTGGCATTTCTGTGTGTAAACCACAATTTTCCCTTTTTCAGGCAAGTTACCAAAATCATCAGTTTACCAAGAAAGACTGCAGGCTTGGCCAATGGGAATGTCCCTTTCAGACCTTATCAATCTCTGTGTAGGGTAAGACAGTGATTAATCATTTGTAAAACGGTTTTATATGGGCCATAATGAGAACAGAGTTTGTCTAATCAGAACACCTATGAAATGTATTAAAACAACTAGAAAATGACATTTACAGAAGTAAATGTGGTATGCTTGCTAGTCTAGAAGTATTTATTGTGAAGTAGTACTTATTGTGAAGTAGTAGTAGTAGTAGTATTGGTAGTGATGGCAGTAGTAATGGTAGTAATATAGTGTTTTATATGCTACGTGTTCTTTATAGTGAGATATTTTGGGGTGGTTGAAACTTTTAAACAAGATTACAGGATTTTCTCTTAATGCAACTCCGTGCAGTCAACGCCAATATCTATTTTAGCTATAATTCCAGGAGCCGCTTGTGGATTTGACAGCTCTAACACGGTTCCACCTCAGACACCGCCAAAACAACTGCTATGCGAATGTTGGCTAAAGAGGATCTGATTGAATAGAGCCCTAAGTCTCTAAGAGCTTTGCACACCTAGAATGGGCAATATTTGCCCAATATTTGCTAGACAGCCATTTTCAAGGACATTTCAGTCAAAACTGACGTGACCAGTCAGTCAACTTTGTAGATTATTGTATTTCTGAAAGGTGCATTCCTCCCCCAGTGTCTGGTGTCAGGTTTTTCTTTAGGATTTTACCTGTGCTTAGCTCCATCCTGTATCTTTTAATCCTGAAAAACTCCCCAGTCTTTGCCAAGGTCAAGGATACACATACCATGATGCAAATCAAATTCTAATCAAATGTATTTATATAGCCCACCAATATGCTTGAAAATAAGGAGGCAGTTACTCAGTGATATGTTGTTGGATTTGCCCCAACTTAATGCTTTGCATTTAAACCAAAAAGTGTATCATTCAAGATGTTTTTTGTAGTATTACTTCAGTGCCATGTTACATACAAGATGTTTTTTGCAGTATTACTTCAGTGCCTTGTTACATACAAGATGTTTTTTGCAGTATTACTTCAGTGCCTTGTTACATACAAGATGTTTTTGCAGTATTACTTCAGTGCCTTGTTAGATACAAGATGTTTTTTGCAGTATTACTTCAGTGCCTTGTTACATACAAGATGTTTTTTGCAGTATTACTTCAGTGCCTTGTTACATACAAGATGGTTTTTGCAGTATTACTTCAGTGCCTTGTTAGATACAAGATGGTTTTTGCAGTATTACTTCAGTGCCTTGTTAGATACAAGATGGTTTTTGCAGTATTACTTCAGTGCCTTGTTACATACAAGATGTTTTTTGCAGTATTACTTCAGTGCCTTGTTAGATACAAGATGTTTTTTGCAGTATTACTTCAGTGCCTTGTTACATACAAGATGTTTTTTGCAGTATTACTTCAGTGCCTTGTTACATACAAGACGTTTTTTGCAGTATTACTTCAGTGCCTTGTTAGATACAAGACGTTTTTTGCAGTATTACTTCAGTGCCTTGTTAGATACAAGATGTTTTTTGCAGTATTACTTCAGTGCCTTGTTACATACAAGATGGTTTTTGCAGTATTACTTCAGTGCCTTGTTACATACAAGATGTTTTTTGCAGTATTACTTCAGTGCCTTGTTACATACAAGATGTTTTTTGCAGTATTACTTCAGTGCCTTGTTAGATACAAGATGCATGTTTTGGAATATTTTTATTTTAGGTCATTATTGTAGATTCACTACGATGTTGATCCATCCTCAGTTTTCTCCCATCACAGCCATTGATGTCCGTAGTCATTTTAATATCCCCATTGGCCTTGTGGTGACACCCCACAGCAGTTTCCTTCCTGTCCTGCAGCTCAGTTCAGAAAGACCACTATCTTTTATGTCTGGGTGGTGTTATACATAATCCACAGCATAATTGTTAACTTTGTTTCCCATCTACCAATCACTGCCCTTCTTTATAAGCCTTTCAAAAAGCTCCCTGGTCTTTGAGGAACCTTGCAGATGTATAAGGAACAGAGGAAGGGTAGTCACTCAGAAATCATGTAAACCACTATTTCAGTCCATGTCATTTATGTGATTTGAGCCAAATGCTTTTCCTTAACCTAATTTAGGTCTAAAGGTGGTGAATACTTTACAACTAGTTTTTATTCATTTGTCTGTATTTTTGGGGGGATCCCTATTTTTTTTATTCGTTTGTGTTACGAATCCCTTTGACAACAGAAATCTACCGTCAAACTCCAGGTTTATTTATAAACACACGGTAAAGGGGGGGGGGGGGGGGGCAGGAAAAGGGGCTGAGCTGGACCCAAGGAAAGAAACAATAAATATACAAAAACACCCCTAAGCTAGACTAGCCTACTTTAACTACAGCTAACTAACTAACCAAAAATACAGTGGGTGGTCCGCCCAGTTCTAACTAGTGTATTTAACAAAGTTCACCTACGGGTAGTGTATGCCCATGGGCGACTTGTCTTGGTTTCCCCCTTTTCCCACCAGCAACAAACAAACACCATAACCAAAAACAATACTCACAGGTGATGACCAAGTGCTATGGAGGTGCTCAAACAAAAGAGAGGTTAAGACACAAAGCGAGAGTGAAACACAGAGACCTACAGACATGTAATTTACAGAGAGATTGAGCTCTAGAGCAAACAAATGATGGGGTTTTTAAACCATGGGGAAGGAACTGTGATAGGGTAGGAAATAGGAGGAAGTGTGTCTTCTGATTGATGATTGATTGTTGACTGATTGGGGAGTGATGATTTTCACCTGTGAGGGGAGAAGGAGAGAAAAGAAACACACACACAGGATACACACACACACACACACAGGATAACTGTATCCGTAACAGTTTGTCTGTATTTTTGGGGGGTATCCCTATTTTTTGTTAATTTGTCTGTATTTTTGGGGGGGGAATCCCTATTTTTTATTCATTTATCTGGATTTTTTGGGGGGATCCCTATTTTTTGTTCATTTGTCTGTGTTTTTTGGGGGGGGTTCCTATTTTTATTCATTTGTCTGTATTTTGGGGGGGGAATCCCTATTTTTTTCAAAATCGATTTCAATCCCGCTAAAAAAAAAATGAAAAAAATCCAAGGGGTGGTGAATGAATACCCACTGTAAACATTACACTGAACAGGTTGATGTTTGTCATGAGTCTTGTCCTGGAGGCAGACCTGGGCGATTTCCCCTTAGGCCAGCTACACAGTCAAAATTATAACAATTCATTAAGGAAATTTGCTTTTTTATCTTAATTTAAGGTTAGCAGTGTGGTGAAAGTGAAGTTTAAAATCAGATTTTATGCCTGTGCCCATCTGCAATGTGGACTCCAGTACAAGATTGACGAGAAACGCTAACCTGCACTGTGAACCAAATCAACCAGGTTTACCATCTACGTTGCAGAGAAATTGAATATTTTTGTCCGTAGTAAGATAAGCAGAGAAGCCATTCAATTGAATAAAGCAGTTATAGTGAATTCAACCCAGTGATGTCAGTCAGTGTGGCACTTTTACCACTCCTGTGCTAATAACATAATAATCCAACTGGCTGAATATGGCTATTGTATAACAACCAGTTTGCAAGGCATCCTCAGTTTCCTAATTCTATTAGCACAGGAACATACCATTGTGCATAAAAATGAACAGAATATTCATCCACTGAAGAATATACACCAAGAATAATGTTCTGGCTTATAAAGCAAAGATCCAGAGATTTACTTTCAGGTCTAAAAGACACTTTCCCATCGGCCAAGTCAGCAGTATTTATTGGTTGCTCAAAGATTATGGTCACTTGCCCGAAAAAGTGAGTAGAGGTCAAGAGAGTAGTTTGACCAAAGAGGAACTCATGCCGTTTAACCAAATTCAGCCTCCATACGGAGTATTTACAACTGAATATGATTGAAGGAACGACCCCATCTAGTGGGGGAATAATATACATGGTTCATGTGGGCTTTTAGAGGAGGGTAAGTACTACACAGAGAAACACAGTAGACCTAGATAGACATGGTTCATGAGGGCTTTTAGAGGAGGGTAAGTACTATACAGAGAAACACAGTAGACCTAGATAGACATGGTTCATGAGGGCTTTTAGAGGAGGGTAAGTACTATACAGAGAAACACAGTAGACCTAGATAGACATGGTTCATGAGGGCTTTTAGTGGAGGGTAAGTACTATACAGAGAAGCACAGTCGACCAGAACCGATGCTCCTAGTGACCAGGGACTTCAATGCAGGCAAACTTAAATCAATTTTTAACAAATTTCTACCAGCATGTCACATGTGCAACCAGAGAGGAAAAAACAAAAACTCTAGACCACCTTGACTCCACACACAGACACATACAAAGCTCTCCCTTCATTTGGAAAATCTGACCATAATTCTATCTTCCTAATTCCTGCTTACAAGCAAAAACTAAAGCAGGAAGTACCAGTGACTCGCTCAACACGGAAGTGGTCAGATAACGCGGACGCTACGCTACAGGACAGTTTTGCTAGCACAGACTGGAATATGTTCCTGGATTCATCCAATGGCATTGAGGAGTATACCACCTCAGTCATCGGCTTCATCAATAAGTGCATCGACGACGTCGTCCCCACAGTGACAATAAGTACATATCCCAACCAGAAGCCATGGACTACAGGCAACATCCGCATCGAGCTAAAGGCTAGAGCTGCCACTTTCAAGGAGCGGGACACTAATCCGGACACTTTTATGAAATCCCGCTACGCCCTCAGACGACCCATCAAGCAAGCAAAGCGTCAATACAGAATTAAGATTGAATCCTCCTACACCGGCTATGACACTCATCGGGGAGTGAAAGCGATTATGGACTAGAAAGGGAAACCCAGCTGCGAACTGCCCAGTGACGCGAACCTACCAGACTAGCTAAATGCCTTTTACGCTTGCTTCGAGGCAAGCAACCCTGAAGCATGCATGAGAGCACCAGCTATTCCAGACGACTGTGTGATAACGCTCTCGGTAGCAGAGGTGAGCAAGACCTTTAAACAGGTCAACATTCACAAAGCCGCGGTGCGAGACGGATTACCAGGACGTGTACTCAAAGCATGCGCTGACCAACTGGCAAGTGTCTTCACTGACATTTTCAATCTCTCCCTGACTGAGTCTGTAATACCTACATCTTTCAAGCAGACCACCAAAATCCCTGTGCCCAAGGAAGCGAAGGTAACCTGCCAAAATGTTTACCGCCCTGTAGCACTCACATCAGTATCCATGAAGTGATTTGAAAGGCTGGTCATGGCTCACATCAACAGCATCATTCCGGTTACACTAGACCCACTCCATTTCGCATACCGCCCCAACAGATCCACAGATGACGCAATCACACTCCACACTGCCCTTTTCCACCTGGACAAAAGGAACACATATGTGAGAATGCTGCTCATTGACTACAGCTCAGTGTTCAACACCATAGTGCCCACAAAGCTCATCACTAAGCTGACCCTGGGACTAAACACCTCCCTCTGCAACTGGATCCTGGACTTCCTGACAGACTACAACAAATGTGTACTGTTGGGAACACTGGCCTAGGGGTTAGTGTGGCCAGTAACCAAAACGTTGATGGTTGGAATAACTGAGCAGTCTGTGTGCCCTTGTACATGGCACTTACCTCCAATTTGCTCCAAGGACAAGCATACTAATATACCTGTCCTTCTAAAAACACATTTCACTGCACCTATCTGGTGTATATTACAATAAAAGAAATTTGGGGGGGAAAACCTGAACTTTGTTACAATCAGGAGAAAAACTCACTCCCAATAGACAAACTCTTTACAGAAATGTTGTAACAGCCTAGAATGGGGTTTAAAACCTACAGCTGCATATACTAACATGGCATATCCTACACATATAGCATACCTTGTAATACAATCTTTAAAAAAGCTGGCCAAAATGTATATGTTCTCTGCAATTTGATGAGCAGAGTTTAATTTCTAAACCAGATAAGTTATCAAATGTTAGCAGCTACCCAATACCATGGTGGGTACGCATAATGTCTGGGTGGTTTCAAACCTAATTATTAACTTTACCATGCTTAAAGAGAAGTCTGATTTGTTAACCATCTACCAAGTAGCCCTTTAGAAGGCTTTCAATAAGCTCCCTGGTCTTTGAGAGACCTTCCAGATTTATGGGGTACAGACAAATGGGTAGTCATTCAAAAATCATGTCAACCCCCATTATTTCAGTCCATGTAACTTGTGATGGCACATTTTATTCCTTAACTAATTTAGGCTTACCTAAAAGTGGGTTGATACCTATAGCTATTTTAGTTTAAGGTTTTAGGAACCCCAAAAAAATAACTGGTTATACATTAAATATTCATTTATATTAGAAGTTGAGGTTAAGGTTGTTTAAATTCAGATTTTATGACTGTGCCCATATGCAGTGTGATCTCCAGAACAAGATTCATGACAAAAACCACTACCCTTCACTGTGGACCACAGCAGCCAAGTTTACCATCTCCATTGCCAATAAATCAAAGGGTTTTGTCAATAGGGTTGGACATGTGGCTCAGTTGGTAGAGCAGGGTTCTGTCAACGCCAGGGTTGTGGGTTTTATTCCCACTTGGGTCCAGTAAGGCAATATTTTTTTTTAAGTGGCTCTAAATAACAGCGTCTGCTAAATTATTGAAATGTACAGAACATTTGTTCCACTTAAGAATAATAGTATCAGACTTCTAAAGCAAGGAAGAAAGCAGCAAAGTGGCTTAATTTGGTCAATGACATTACAATGCTGAAGCCCTGGTTTAGACCCCAAACTACTGAAGGGCCACATTCAGTAGACAAATGTTTAATGTTACATAGATTCCATTCAAACCGACATGATTCCTTTCCTCATGTCAGAAGACACTTTGTTATTTATGTATAGAACATCCCATCTGAACTTTATACATTACACCCTGTTCAATGCATCCCAGGCTTTATGGTTTCAGGAACACTGTTCCATTTACAGACAAGCATATCAAAGACGATTTGGGGTTTCAATAACACCTTTGGTTCCAGTTTAAAAACAAGCGACAAATGAATGACATAAGAAATTATTACCTTGAGTGCTATATATGTTTATTTTAAAATTGCACTTGTAGAAGTGACCAGTAAACAATTTAAAAATCACAACAACTTGCATTTGTAGCGGTGTTTCCTCATGTATTAATTGCAGGCATCTTTAGTCACTGAGCAGTGAGTGGATGTGGCCTGTAGAGTTTAGGAGTCTCCAATATCCAGGAACTACTTCTTGGGTAGTGCCATCCCCTTTTACCAGGCACAGGACCCATCTGGCCTCTTGATACAGGCAAGGTTTTGGCCATTGTCGGTTCCCCAGTCTGTCCACAGGCACGTATCTGAGGTGCTGATTGGACAGGGGAGGGAAGTGCAGCGGATGATCTGTGGATCAGAGTAGAGAGATCAGACCAAGATCACTGGACTGTCCATTACCCAATACTCAAGCATTTGCAAATGTGACCAGAATAGTATACTCCCTTGAAGAAAATGTGCCATGTAACTATTTAACAAAACTGGTGTATAGTAATTACTATAATAATGCAACACACACCTTGCAATTACAGCCGCTTTGGTAGCGGTGAGTCAAGCTGTTCTTTTGTGCAGCACTCAAGTCCTCCCAGGGCGGATTATAGCCACACAGTGTTAAAGACATCCTTCCAGTCTTCAGCTTGCCTACAGACAAGAGATAGTGAGTCAATGTACTGTGGGGAAAACATGGTGTAGGGTACAGTTGCCCCTAGATGCTGATCTTGGCTCAGTTTAGCATTTGCTCCACTAATGGTTAGGATACATCACCCTGGAGCATGAAGACACTGATGCAGCCCAGAACAGATTTATCATCATAAGTGTACACACACACTAGTATTAACTAATGCATTAGTTGTATACATTTACAGTGCCTATAGAAAGTCTAAGCGCCTTGAACTTGTCACATTGTTGTGTCAGTCTCATGCATTTACACTGAACAAAAATATAAAAACGCAACATGTAATGTGTTGGTCCCATGTTTCATGAGCCAAAATAAGAGATGGCAGAAATGATCAAAACACACAAAAACCTTATTTAACTCAAATTGTGAACAAGTTTGTTTACATCCATGTTAGTGAGCACTTCTCCTTTACCAAGATAATCCATCCACTTGACAGGTGTGGTATATATCAAGAAACTAATTAGACTGCAGGAATGTCCACAGAGCGGTTTCCAGAGAATTGAATGCTCATTTCTCTACCATAAGCCACCCCCATTTTAGAGAATTTAGCAGTACCTCCAAACCGATCAACGGCAGACCACGTGTATGGTGTTGTGGGCAAGCGATTTGCTGATGTAAACGTTGTGGTCAGAGTGCCCCATGGAGGCGTGAGGTTATGCTATGGGCAGACATTTGCTACGGACAATGAAAACTGCATTTTATCATTGGCAATTTCAATGCACAGCAACCAGTGCTAGCTATTGAACTTGGGTAATGTAGTGAGAACCGCACCTGTGAAGAGATATTCCTTGTTGATTTCTAGAGTCACGCTGCACGAAGTGGTGTAAGTGTAGATGGCGTGGATAACCTGGTCACAACCTTTGAACATCTAGCCAATCACAAGGAGAGAAAGGAAGATCTGTCAACCAGCTACATATAGTTTGGAACCTCACTGACTGCAGCACTCAGGCACTGTCAGTCTTTACCCTTTAATGTCAACAGATCTGTAATGTGCAAGCAATCATTATTTAACCCAGATCTATTTTACAGATGAGCCCTGAATTATAAATACAATAAAATAAACAAAGAACTCAAAATAAGAAACTCCAAAATGAGACCAGCTTTCTGCTTTTTTGTATGCATTTTCTTCCAAAATATTTTATCAAGGCTCCACAAATCAGGTGCAACAAATACACAATAAAAGCTGGTTTACCTAACTCCATAAGGAACTTCCAGTTACCAGTCTCAGGCATGGCTAACTTATGTCTTAATAATGATGTAAGGCAGTGGAAGTCTTAGTAAAAAGGGCCAAAGAACTCTGGTAGAGAATGTAGTGATATCTTTAACGAAGTAACAGCTGAGTTCATAGGGGATGTCACCATAGTCTAGGACCAGTAGGAAGAGCGACTGAATAATTACATTACCATTTAGAGAGACATTTTTATAGAACCACTTAAAAGGAGAATCATACCTTGATCTGTTGGATGTCATACTTGATGGCGTTCGGCACCGCTTCCTTTCCAACCACCTTCGCCCTGATCACTAGAAGAGGGAGACATGGTTTAACTAACGCTATTGAAATCTATTCCGGTATACTAGTCAGTCACACTGATGGTTTAAGGGTGATATGGAGAGAGAACAGTGTAGAATGCTTCTTTAACCTGCCTCTCCTTAATCTACACTGATTGAAGAGGATTTAACAGGTGACATCAATAAGGGATCATAGTTTACAGCTGGCCAGTCCATGTCATGGAAAGAGCAGGTATCCTTAATGTTATGTAAACACATCTCAAATAATTCATTTGTAGGAACACTTCATACCTTAAGCAAAATAGTGTAGCAGGGCTCTATCCTGTTCCTGGAGAGCTGCAGTCCTGTAGGTTTCCTCCAACCCTAAGCTAGCGCACCTAATTCTAATAATTAACTGGTTGATAAACAGAACAAGGTTCATTACAACTAGGGGTTGGCTTGAAAACCTACAGGAAGGCAGCTCTCCAGGAACAGGGTTGGAGAGTCCTGGCTGTAAACCATTTTACTGTCGCCTACTTAACTATGTAAATAACTGTGTGAGAAGATGTAGATAGTATAAATGATTGACATGATCATTAAGCCTACGACCACAGACAATCCATAAAATGTTCTCATGTTCCGTATTGATAGCTCTCACCTGAAAAGTAAAATGTTCCCAAATTGCCTTACCAACTTCTGCATTGCAAAAAGCCTGTTGAGGATGCTGAGGGAAGCATCTGCAAGCGTCTGCGATGTCTTCGACCCGCCAAAGGAACAGAACTACCAGAGTAATGAAACAACTGCTTACATACCGAGTCATTTGGAATCGAATTACGGGTTCGCCAAAATATCACAAAAGGATTTGACGAATGAAAGCGTGAGGCGTAAAGTACACTGGACTCTATTGCCTTCGAGACTGTTCCCAGACCGATGGATACCTCTTCGAAATATTTTACCTTCCACGAAATCATCCGCTATTTATTGCAGGCTGTGAGCTCCTCCTCCAGCCAGAACCCAGCCTGTGGTAGGCTGAGCATTCTATTAATCCAGAACCGTAACCATTCAGTTGTTAAAAAATCCTCCGCCTAACGGGACAACCACAGACCAGGCTCAACATGCCCGGCTGCCATAAATTGGGAATGAAACTGAAAGCTCGGTTTTTGTTTTTTTGGGGCTCCGGAGCGATCTTAGGCACTGCATTATCAGGGCTAGAGGCGTCACTACAGACTCTGTGATTGGGAGTCCCATAGGGCGGCGCACAATTGGCCCAGTTGAGTCCGGGATTGGACGGGGTATGCCGTCATTGTAAATAAGAATTTGTTCTTAAACTGATTTGTAGAGTTAAATAAAGGTTCAATAGAAAAAAATTTGGCTAAGCCCACTGGAATTCCTTAAAGTTGTAGTTTCAGTAAAAAAATTAAATAAAAAAAACACCTGGGGAAATTTCAGAGCTCAATTTGCCCAACTGCTCAGTTCACTTGCTGTCATCCCATATATGAGATGAAAATGGCAGATTGTTGTAGTTGATAAGTACAGTAACACGCTCAGGTTCTCCACTTCACAGCACTGGTATTTGTTTTGACTGACAGCCGTTATAAACTTGAGCACCACAAGAGACAAGAAGATAACACCATCCCTCCCTCTAGTTGGGCTACCTTTGCACATTTGTTGTTGTCTGAGTGAGGGAAATGCGTTAAATTGAGGAGTCGATGTGTTATGAAAGATATGACATTAAGGATTATAATAAATACCACTTTAATGTCATACAAGCAAACCACACACATTTCTATATTTAAAAGTGAATGGAATTTACAGTATCAATGTTTATGATCTCTTTTTTATCCAAAGGGATGACATCCGCTGTAGCCTGGGTTGTCCTGAAAAGAATCTGCGTCATATTGTGAAGAAAATAGCAACAGAACATTCATTTGAATGCACTCATGATACCATTCTATGCGCACCAAAAATACAATCGGTTTGTGTGAAGTGCTGTTTGAAAGCCTCCCAGCTAGCACATTTGGTTGTGGGAATGCAGGTTTTTGGTTTCCCATTGGTTCTGGGAACAAAACCCTCAGTTTCCTAAATGGTAAAAGGTATTGTTTTTTAAACATTCTGAGAACTGAAGTGTGAACTTCATCTGTTCCGGGAACGTTTATTTTTAGGTTGCAGGGAGGTTCTGAGAATGTTTTACTATGGTTCCCTGAAAGTTTTCCTGGGTAGTTTTATTAATGTTCTATTAACAGAAATGATAGGTTATTTGAAGATAATTCAATAACATTCTGAGAACATGTTTCACATAAGACTTTTAATAATACTGCTAGCTTAGTTTTTGTTGACTGTTTCCAACTCTAAGCACAGACAGGACACATGGAAATTAATTTGCTTTGGCATTCATTTTTTGTTGTTGAATCTTCTGTTCTCTATCCATGGAAATAGTCCACTGTCCCACCAGGATGGAGCTAGCATGCTAAGTCATATGAAGCTGTTAATGTGAGTCTATTCAAACACACCCATTTCCAAGGAAACAAGCACTCATTAGTTCAGTAGTAAGTTCAGTAGTAAAAATGTGCTTAACAAGTCACATAGTCAGTTGCATGGACTCACTTTGTGTACAATAATAGTGTTTAACATGATTTTTGAATGACTACCTCATCTCTGTAGCCCTCACATACAATTATCTGTAAGGTCCCACAGTCAAACAGTGAATTCCAAACACAGATTCAACCACAAAGACCAGGGAGGTTTTCCAACGCATGACAAAGAAGGGCACCCATTGGTAGGTGGGTAAACAAAAAGCAGACATATCCCTTTTAGCATGATGCAGTTATTAAATATACTTTGGGTGGTGTATCAATACACCCAGTCACTACAAAATACAGGCATACTTCCTAACTCAGTTGGCGGAGAGGAAGAAAACCGCTCAGGGATTTCACTATTAGGCCAGTGGTGGCTTTAATCACTATTAGGCCAGTGGTGACTTTAATCACTATTAGGCCAGTGGTGGCTTTAAAACAGCAACAGAGTTTAATGGCTGTGATAAGAGAAAACTGACGATGGGTCAACATTGTAGTTACTCCATAATACTAACCTAATTGACAGAGTGAAAAGAAGGAACCCTGTACAAAATAAAAATATTCCAAAACATGCATCCATTTTACAATAAAGAACTAAAGTAATTCTGCTAAAAATGTTACAAGGCAATTCACTTTTTGTTCTGAATACAAAGTGTTACGTTTGGGGCAAATCCAATACAACACATTACTGAGTACCACTCTACATATTTTTAAGCATAAGGGTGGTTGCATCATGTTATGGGTATGCTTGTCATCGTTAAGGACTGAGGAGTTTTTGGGATAAAAAATAAACCAAAAATAGCTAAGAGCAGGAGAAATCCTAAAAATAAACCTTGTCCAGTCCGCTTTCCACCAGACACTGGGAGATGAATTCGCCTTTCAGGAGGACAGTAGCCTAAAACACAAGGCCAAATCTACACTGGAGTTTCTTACCAAGAAGTCGGTGCATGTTCCTGATTGGCCGAGTTACAGCTTTGACTTAAATCTGCTAGAAAATCTGCTAGAAAACTTGAAAATAGTCTAGCAATGATCAACAACACATTTGACAGAGCTTTAAGTGGTTTGAAAAGAATAATAGGTGAATGATGTACAATCCAGGTGTGGAAAGCTCTTAGAGACTTAACGAAAGATACCCACAGCTTTAATCGTGGCCAAAGTTGCTTCTACAAAATATTGACTTAGGGGTGTGAAAACTTATGTAAAAACGGGTTTTCACTATGGGGTATTCTGTATAGATGGGTGAAGAAAACACATAAAATGTTGTCACGGTGTTCCTCCTCTTCATCTGAAGAGGAGAGGCGAGAAGGATCGGACCAAAATGCGGCGTCGTAAATGTCCATGGTAAATCTTTAATAAAGAAAGTACTGACACTGTATACAAAACAATAAACAAATGACGACCGTGAAGCTACAACATAGACAATCACCCACAAACAAACAGTGCAACCCAGGCTACCTAAGTATGATTCTCAATCAGAGACAACTAATGACACCTGCCTCTGATTGAGAACCATACTAGGCCGAAACATAGAAATACCCAAATCATAGAAAAACAAACATAAACTGCCCACCCAACTCACGCCCTGACCATACTAAATAAATACAAAACAAAGGAAATAAAAGGTCAGAACGTGACAAATGTAATACATTTTGAATTAAGACTAGAACACAACAAAATGTGGAATAAGTCAAGTGGTATGAATACACAGGGATGGAATTGAAGGATTTTGGACACAGGCCATTTCTATCCCTGGGCCTACATGATGCAACACTGCATAAAACAAGCTCTGTCCTGTTAGTTGTATTGTCTATTCACAGTTGTCTCTGTGTCTGTGTAAGGAAAACTCCCCTGTTATTCCAGTTTTAAAATATAATTCATATGAGAAAGGTTGCTGCAGTATGACAGGGTTTTCATCCTCCCTATAGGGCCAGGAGTTTTTCCAGGAGTTTAAATCTGTGTGACCTGATTAGAAAAGGCCACCATAGCCCATATAAAACCATTCTGCAACTGGTTAATCACTGTCATACCCTACACACAGAGATTGACTTTAAGGTCTGAAAGGCACTTTCCCATCAGCCAAATCAGCAGTATTTTATAGTTGCTTAAGATTATGGTCGCTTACCCGATAGTTGTTAACACGCAGAAATGCCATTACTTGTCGGTCCCTTAATTAAACGACAGGGAGGAAGCAGAAAATCTGTTTTTCTGGCCTGCTACATCGGACACATACTACAAACTTTTGCAGAGCGTGATTTCTAGATTTCAACGTGCAGCTCACGTCTGAAAGGGTATATACACTACAGACAGTATCACATGGTGAAACAACAGCTTCCCATTCATTTTCAATGAATGTAAAGCGGTGAGAAGCAGAGTGGCCAGGGACCATTGGGAGATGCAAGCATGGGAGAGGGAGCTGAACAGGGCGGGACTAAAGTTGGGCAAAACTGATCATCAAGCAAATATTTGGTGATATTGCTTGCGAGTAAACAATCGAACCTCACCAGAGCTTTCAACCCCTGCTCGCCCTGACTAAAAGTTACACTTCCAGTGTAACAGGTAAAAAAAATATATTTTGCGAAGCTCCTACTGAAATTACTTACAGTTCGGGTGTATTCAGTTTAAAAAATAATCTGCCTAATGGGACAACGACACAGCAGGCTCAACATGCCCGGCTGCAATACATGTCATAAACTGTCCGTCTTTCACTTAAATAATGGGGATGAACCAGACATATCTGTTTTAGGCTACGCCTACTAGAATTACTTACATTGTTGTTGTTTTCAGTAAAATATAAATCACTAGAGCAGGAGAAGAAAAAAACACTCTGGGACCTGTGGTGCCACCTCTTTGACCAATCAGATTCACGGAAATCACAGGTCATGTGGGTCGGGTGTGGAACATATTTTGTAGCAGCCTACACCTTAAAGAACGTTACAATTGATGACCACGCCCCTTGGAAATCTAATTGGCATAATACACACATCTCCATCAAAATCTGTCTATTCAAGGTAGAGATATCAGTTTATTTGCATGGTGTGGTGGAGATTCAACACCAGGGACACCTGATGTCAATATGAAATTAATCACTCTTTATTATGATGTCTGGAGAGGTTCACAAACTCAGTCCAAGCTTGATGAAAACTCTACCAAGGGTGTTCCCTTTCAGTCCTAATATAATGCTACACAAACCAGTCATACAATAATTATTTACATTATTCATTATTAACATTGGTTCCTGCATGTGACTGAGTGACACCTCACAAGGCTTCTTCTCTCAAAGCTGAGACCTTGAAACTGAGATAATCCTTTTGGTTCTGGACGTACTGTGTTGCGTTTGCAATGTTCTGGGCGTACTGCCAATTGGTCTGAAGAGGTCACAGTCAACTGCACGAAGCAAGATAGAGTGAGAGGAAATGCTGTGTACAATTCAAGGCTATCTCTGCAGATAATAAAATGATCCCTCACGCTCCCTCCTTTTACCACTTCTGTGGTAACGATTGTAACATTTTAAGGTAATCATTAATTTATGGCTTAAACTATCAAATGAGGTTCTATCGCAATACTTCTATTAAAGTAAGCTAAATCAACACATAAAACCAGATAGTTTATCCTTTCAAACCCTTCATTCTAGTAAGTCAATCAGTTACACACATGCTTCGTTACACAATTTAATTTATGGAAATACTATCATCATAATGAAGGTCAAATCTACAGGCAAGTTTGTACTTCTATCAACAGGAGTGAATCTATTAAAACACACACACACATCCACAAGGGATCCGTAGACTCAGAGGTAAATGAATCTCTCAGTGTTTAATCATTGTTTCCATAGCTCTTAACACAAGCAGGTGTATCTTTAACCCAAACACCAGATGGCAGCCTTTCATTTAATATCAGTCCCAAGGCTCAATCCCACTATTCATCATGTGGCCTTGTATTGAAACCTTAGATTCTTCAAATTACTCAAATATTGCATTATTAGACTGCTATCTGAAAGCCACTAATAACACATACTGTCAACACTGAGGAAATTGGACGTCAACTGATAGACCACTGTCTTTATTACTTTCAACTAGGACCCTTCTACTCTTTCTTGCAGGGAAACCCTCAACCACTACTGCTAATACACACAGAACACTATCAAACAATGTTCTGCTTTTAAAAATAAAACAATAATGAGAAAGTTGCCATGTTTGGAGGGCATTGTTACCGGGCTAACTTAATTAACATGAACACATTCAGCATCTCCTGGCTTCCACATATAGCCTGCAAGCCACAGATCTTAAGAACATTTACATTAGAAAAAGCATAATACATCCATGTAATATAGGATACACCTTCACATTAAATCCATCATTTATTTTAGATAGGTCTAAAGTAACATGAAATTAAGAAAATGTAGTCTATTTCAGAAGAACAGAATAGCATACTGACTTGTCCTTATGTCAGGCCCTAATCTGGCTATGCCATATGGTTGTGGGCTGCACTAGTTCATTTAGCAGACAAGATTTGTTTAGAATTCAGTGGCATTATTTTATAGTATAAAGAATCAAATGTAACAATGCTGAATAAAATAGAAAGGATATTTTCTCCAAACGATTTGAGTGCGCACGTGCGGCTTTTCTGTGTTGAGCGGTTAACAAAGAAATAGGTACTCCTATATATACTTAATTTAGAGTTATTAATTAAACTGTAGTTGTTCAACAAACGTTGGGCTATATGTTTTGATTTTTAATCAATTGTAAGCTTGCATGATGCAACTCTAATGATGATTTGAAAAAAGTCGCTTGAAAGGCATGAGATCTGCTTTGTTTTGTTGCGCAGGCTATAAACACCTCGTCACTCTCTCATTCAGAATTTGAGAAGCTATAGATAATGCCTTACATTTCCCAGAGGCATCCCCTTTGTGTGGCCATAATGCACCCTAAAATATACATCTCTTTTACAGCCCTTCTCCCTAAATGCTGCCCGCTCTGAAGCACCTCTCATTCACACGGCTCTCCATCAAATGATCGGGTCTTTCTCACAGGATACATGCGAAGGCAGACACATCGTGGACGAACTGTGCACGTCCTTATCCAATTCTGAGGTGCACATTGAAGATATTGGAACAACTGTCCACATTTACTTTCCGTCAGCCAGGAAGATAAGTAGGCCTAACGAACAGCAAAAGCACGAGCCTTTGTCAATCTACTATCCCCCATAGTACAACAGTTTACCTATTCTATTCTGTGCGAGAAATAAATATTCCAAACATAGTCTGGGACAGTTGTGTAATGCATAGATCCCAAATTAGTACTACCACTAGCATAAAACAAAAGTTTTTATGCAATGAGGCTGACCCAGCAGATCAGAGTGTTTTGCTTAAATGTTGATAAACTGCTAGGCTATTTCTTCACATTATAAGTGCAGCAATGTGCACACGGCAGTATGTTTAAGCGCAAACGTTCCATTAGCGGAAAACACAATTCTCAAAAGTGACCACAAATGCATTTATGCGTTGAATGCTTTTATTATAAAGGTGCATTTTTATGGTGAAATTATCTTCCCCAAATTTGAAACTCGCGCGCTGCATACAGTATGTATGCCAGTTAGGCTCTACACTCGCTGCATACAGTATGTATGCCAGTTAGGCTCTACACTCGCTGCATACAGTATGTATGCCAGTTAGGCTCTACACTCGCTGCATACAGTATGTATGCCAGTTAGGCTCTACACTCGCTGCATACAGTATGTATGCCAGTTAGGCTCTACACTCGCTGCATACAGTATGTATGCCAGTTAGGCTCTACACTCGCTGCATACAGTATGTATGCCAGTTAGGCTCTACACTCGCTGCATACAGTATGTATGCCAGTTAGGCTCTACACTCGCTGCATACAGTATGTATGCCAGTTAGGCTCTACACTCGCTGCATACAGTATGTATGCCAGTTAGGCTCTACACTCGCTGCATACAGTATGTATGCCAGTTAGGCTCTACACTCGCTGCATACAGTATGTATGCCAGTTAGGCTCTACACTCGCTGCATACAGTATGTATGCCAGTTAGGCTCTACACTCGCTGCATACAGTATGTATGCCAGTTAGGCTCTACACTCGCTGCATACAGTATGTATGCCAGTTAGGCTCTACACTCGCTGCATACAGTATGTATGCCAGTTAGGCTCTACACTCGCTGCATACAGTATGTATGCCAGTTAGGCTCTACACTCGCTGCATACAGTATGTATGCCAGTTAGGCTCTACACTCGCTGCATACAGTATGTATGCCAGTTAGGCTCTACACTCGCTGCATACAGTATGTATGCCAGTTAGGCTCTACACTCGCTGCATACAGTATGTATGCCAGTTAGGCTCTACACTCGCTGCATACAGTATGTATGCCAGTTAGGCTCTACACTCGCTGCATACAGTATGTATGCCAGTTAGGCTCTACACTCGCTGCATACAGTATGTATGCCAGTTAGGCTCTACACTCGCTGCATACAGTATGTATGCCAGTTAGGCTCTACACTCGCTGCATACAGTATGTATGCCAGTTAGGCTCTACACTCGCTGCATACAGTATGTATGCCAGATAGGCTCTACACTCGCTGCATACAGTATGTATGCCAGTTAGGCTCTACACTCGCTGCATACAGTATGTATGCCAGTTAGGCTCTACACTCGCTGCATACAGTATGTATGCCAGTTAGGCTCTACACTCGCTGCATACAGTATGTATGCCAGTTAGGCTCTACACTCGTTGTAAAGCGAATTAATGTGCTTAATTTTAGACATTTGTGGGCCACTTTAGTTGTGATACAAACCTGACCATAGAGAGCTTTTATTCTCTATGTTGGTTAGTTCGATTAAGGGTGGGTTATCTAGGTTAATTATATTTCTATGTTGGCCTAGTATGGTTCCCAATCAGATGCAGCTGTTTATCGTTGTCTCTGATTGGGGATCATATTTAGGCAGCCATTTTCCCATTGTGCTTTGTGGGATCTTGTCTAGGTATAGTTGCCAGTATCAGCGGCACATTTCGTTAGTGCGCTTTATTGTTTTTGTTCTTAGTTTTTCTCTTCCTAATTAAAAGGATTGAAACATACCACGCTGCATCTTGGTCCTCTCCTTATAACGTTCGTGACAACTACATGAGGTGTGCAACTATGAATCAAAAAAGCCCCCCCCCCCCAAAAAAGGCATTGTTTCTTGCCTTAAGCTGGGCATCATTCACAAGTGATAATAAATCATTCACAAGTGATAGGCTCATATTGTCACCCATCAGACTATTCTTGATTTGATCTTGCCTTTACATGTACTACATATGTGAAATTTGCTTTGATTTAGACCATTTTCATGCACCTGTTTTGAAACAGGGTCAGGGGAAAAAATACATCTCTGCACTTGAGTTTGAGTTTATTTTAACAGGGACAGTGGACATTAATCAACGTTTCAGTAAAAGTGCCGGTTTTAACTAGCCGGCAAATTTTCAACCGCAGTCCCTGGGCAGGTTATTAAAAACAATTAGAATATAGACAATCATTGAGCAGTGAGCACACACAGAGCAACATAGGACAAGCAAGACGTAGCGTACAGACAGAGCAACATAGGACAAGCAAGACGTAGCATACAGACAGAGCAACATAGGACAAGCAAGACGTAGCGTACAGACAGAGCAACATAGGACAAGCAAGACGTAGCGTACAGACAGAGCAACATAGGACAAGCAAGACGTAGCGTACAGACAGAGCAACATAGGACAAGCAAGACGTAGCGTACAGACAGAGCAACATAGGACAAGCAAGACGTAGCGTACAGACAGAGCAACATAGGACAAGCAAGACGTAGCGTACAGACAGAGCAACATAGGACAAGCAAGACGTAGCGTACAGACAGAGCAACATAGGACAAGCAAGACGTAGCGTACAGAGAGAGCAACATAGGACAAGCAAGACGTAGCGTACAGACAGAGCAACATAGGACAAGCAAGACGTAGCATACAGACAGAGCAACATAGGACAAGCAAGACGTAGCGTACAGACAGAGCAACATAGGACAAGCAAGATGTAGCGTACAGACAGAGCAACATAGGACAAGCAAGACGTAGCGTACAGACAGAGCAACATAGGACAAGCAAGACGTAGCATACAGACAGAGCAACATAGGACAAGCAAGACGTAGCGTACAGACAGAGCAACATAGGACAAGCAAGACGTAGCGTACAGACAGAGCAACATAGGACAAGCAAGACGTAGCGTACAGACAGAGCAACATAGGACAAGCAAGACGTAGCGTACAGACAGAGCAACATAGGACAAGCAAGACGTAGCGTACAGACAGAGCAACATAGGACAAGCAAGACGTAGCGTACAGAGAGAGCAACATAGGACAAGCAAGACGTAGCGTACAGACAGAGCAACATAGGACAAGCAAGACGTAGCATACAGACAGAGCAACATAGGACAAGCAAGACGTAGCGTACAGACAGAGCAACATAGGACAAGCAAGATGTAGCGTACAGACAGAGCAACATAGGACAAGCAAGACGTAGCGTACAGACAGAGCAACATAGGACAAGCAAGACGTAGCGTACAGACAGAGCAACATAGGACAAGCAAGACGTAGCGTACAGACAGAGCAACATAGGACAAGCAAGACGTAGCGTACAGACAGAGCAACATAGGACAAGCAAGACGTAGCATACAGACAGAGCAACATAGGACAAGCAAGACGTAGCGTACAGACAGAGCAAAATAGAACAAAAGCAGCAAGACAAAATTCATAAAAGCAACAAAGTGTTTCCACACCTCACAAGCTACAGACAACATGGAAAGCGGCAATAGTTGAGAAATAAATATAGTAGGCCTAGCCTATAGAAACCTGATGGGAACCACCTCTTTTTAATAGAGGCCATCACATGTTTTCATGTGCAATTGTATATCCTATAGAAATGTTGTGCAACATGACCCCATGGGCTCTCATGAAGTGTTTGATTAGATTTTCGATTACACTTGCATTGATGTCAGAGTGGTTAGAGAAACAATATATTGCAGAGTATCAGGCAGTTAGCAAGTTTGGTTGTCTACTAATGACCATCAGCAGCATCAGTGCTTGGAGAAGTCTAATTACCGTGACTAAACAGTCACATAGAATTTGACTGCCTTCATGCCGGTTGGCGATGATACAGTACTTGTACCGTTGTACTTATTAGCACTCCTGTGCTAATGCAGGGGGCCACACTGCACCACCATAACTGGCGAGGCCCCATCTTCTCCTGGATCATCTGCAGTGTGACACGTGGATCCAGGTATCTCTCTCACCTTCACCGCAGTGGGGGTGGTTAGAAGAACTTGGTACGACCCTCTCCAACGGGGGTCCTGACAACTCTTTCTCCTGAAGTCTTCAACCACCACGAGATCACCTGGGATCAAACAGTGTCCAGGTCCACCTGCCAGGTCCAGCAAAGACGCCTTCACCCAGGGGAGAGTGGAGGCTCTGGACCGCAGACCGTCGCTGGAGGCTCTGGACTGCAGCCCATCGCTAGACGGTAGACCGTCACAGGCAACTTTACCTAGACAAGAACCCACAAAGCACAATGGGGAAATGGCTGCCTAAATATGATCCCCAATCAGAGACAACGATAAACACCTGCCTCTGATTGGGAACCATATCAGGCCAACATTGATTGATTGATTTATTTATTTGACCTTTATTTAACTAGACAAGTCAGTTAAGAACAAATTCTTATTTGATTTTAATCACCTAGATAACACACCCTAGTCACTGTCACGTCCCAACCAATATAGAGAATAAACAGCCCTCTATGGTCAGGGCGTGACAGTTGACCCCTCAGAGGTTTGCCGGATCAGGTATCTTCCCCCGGGCACCTCCCAGTAAAAGTCTGGTCTGGGCGGGTCCAGGTCGTCTTTGGTCAGACAGGAATCTCCCTCACGCTGTCACACGGAATGCGCCACCAGTGTCCCCTCACAGACCTTCACTGACGCCAAGATCGTGACAAGATTTAGATGAGGTTTAGGGTTTTAGATGTTGTTCAGGGTTTTAGATGAGGTTTCAGGGTTTTTGTTGAGGTTTAGGGTTTTAAATGAGGTTCAGGGTTTTAGATTAAGTTTAGGGTTTTAGATGACGTTTAATTCTACCTGGTTTATGTTAGAGAGTGTCACGGTGCTGACTTTTGCCCAATACCTGCAGCAAAAGCCTCTACACCGTCCTCTGGCTAGGCAGAGTACTTTAGGATTTTAGTTACTTCGGTGTAACAAGGGCCTTGCCGTGCGGCCCTACCAACCTTCCCATGTATTCGTAATGGCCCTTCGTGTAAGTTGGGTTTGTTCCTTCTTTCACGTTGTCACTCCCTTATTTTCCGGTCTAGTATGAGACCTTGGATAGATATACTCCTATTCAAATATTCTTAAGCGTTATGGATTCCTCCTATATTTCCTTACCCTCAAGTTATCTTTACCTATGTATATATCAATACCTAATAACAACTCCTAGCAGTTATTATGCTGTGGAGCTATATACAGGGGTACTAGTACCAGATCAATGTGGAGCTATATACAGGGGTACTAGTACCAGATCAATGTGGAGCTATATACAGGGGTACTAGTACCAGATCAATGTGGAGCTATATACAGGGGTACTAGTACCATATCAATGTGGAGCTATATACAGGGGTACTAGTACCAGATCAATGTGGAGCTATATACAGGGGTCCTACTACCAGATCAATGTGGAGCTATATACAGGGGTACTAGTACCAGATCAATGTGGAGCTATATACAGGGGTACTAGTACCAGATCAATGTGGAGCTATATACAGGGGTACTAGTACCAGATCAATGTGGAGCTATATACAGGGGTACTACTACCAGATCAATGTGGAGCTATATACAGGGGTACTAGTACCAGATCAATGTGGAGCTATATACAGGGGTCCTACTACCAGATCAATGTGGAGCTATATACAGGGGTACTAGTACCAGATCAATGTGGAGCTATATACAGGGGTACTAGTACCAGATCAATGTGGAGCTATATACAGGGGTACTACTACCAGAACAATGTGGAGCTATATACAGGGGTATTAGTACCAGATCAATGTGGATCTATATACAGGGGTACTACTACCAGATCAATGTGGAGCTATATACAGGGTTACTAGTACCAGATCAATGTGGAGCTATATACAGGGGTACTAGTACCAGAACAATGTGCAGAGGTACGAGGTATTTATGTACATAGTCATAGTACACAGGGTAATGTGACGAGGCATCAGGATAGATAATAATAAGGTATTTGAGGTAGATATGTACACGAAGACAGGGTAATGTGACTAGGCATCAGGATAGATAATAATACGGTATTTGAGGTAGATATGTACATGAAGACAGGGTAATGTGACTAGGCATCAGGATAGATAATAATACGGTATTTGAGGTAGATATGTACATGAAGACAGGGTAATGTGACTAGGCATCAGGATAGATAATAATAAGGTATTTGAGGTAGATATGTACATGAAGGCAGAGTAATGTGACTAGACATCAGGATAGATAATAATAAGGTATTTGAGGTAGATATGTACATGAAGACAGGGTAAAGTGACTAGGCATCAGGATAGATAATAATAAGGTATTTGAGGTAAATATGTACATGAAGACAGGGTAAAGTGACGAGGCATCAGGATAGATAATAATAAGGTATTTGAGGTAGATATGTACATGAAGGCAGGGTAATGTGACTAGACATCAGGATAGATAATAATAAGGTATTTGAGGTAGATATGTACATGAAGACAGGGTAATGTGACTAGGCATCAGGATAGATAATAATAAGGTATTTGAGGTAGATATGTACATGAAGACAGGGTAATGTGACTAGGCATCAGGATAGATAATAATAAGGTATTTGAGGTAGATATGTACATGAAGACAGGGTAATGTGACTAGGCATCAGGATAGATAATAATAAGGTATTTGAGGTAGATATGTACATGAAGGCAGGGTAATGTGACAAGGCATCAGGATAGATAATAATAATAGTAAAATAAAGAGCAGAGTAGCAGCAGCATATGATGTGTAAAAGTGTGTGTGTGTAGTGTATGTCAACATGTGTGGGTTCTGTGTGAGAGTGTACGTTCAGTGTGCATGTACAGTAGGTACTGTGTATTTATTTAGAGTCGTGTGGGTGTGAATATAGTCATTGTAAGATAGGGTCAGTGTATGTAGTCCGAGTCACCAATTAATTGACTATTTAGTTGTCTTGTGCCTATTAAGCAGTTTTATGACTTGGGGGTTGCTGTCTCAGAGCCTGTTGATCCAAGAGCTGATGCAGGGACTTTAAGGCTTACAGGGTTAGAGTTGACCCAAGTGTTTTCTACAGAAAACCACAACATTGTAAGGAATTCCAGTAAAAAAACGGATCTTTCTGGTTTATACCCATTTTTTAAGTGAAAGATGGACAATTTATGTCCATTATGGCAGCTAGGCAAGTTGAGCCTGCTCTGTTGTTGTCCCATTAGGCAGGGAATTTTTAACAGAAAACAACCAAACTGCAACGAATTCCAGGGGCGTCACAAAATACATTTTTTAGTCAGGGCGAGCAGAGACACATTTATCCTATTACTCAGGCCGAGATACACTATTTAGCGGTAACTAACCAGCCTAACCACACCAGCTTCGCCCTCATGTGGGTGATAACAAGCTAGCAAGCATGCTAGGTAGTGCTACACATTGTCAGAAAACTAGATTTTTCAGCTTCTTTCCTGTTGTTTAATTAAGAGACCGACAAGTTCTGGCATTTCTGTGTGTAAACCACAATTTTCCCATTTTCAGGCAAGTTACCAAAATCATCAGTTTACCAAGAAAGACTGCAGGCTTGGCCGATGGGAATGTCCCTTTCAGACCTTATCAATCTCTGTGTAGGGTATGACAGTGATTCATCAGTTGCAAAACGGTTTTATATGGGCCATAATGAGAACAGAGTTTGTCTAATCAGGACACCTATGAAATGTATTTAAAAAACTAGAAAAGTACATTTACTGAAGTAAATGTGGTATGCTTGCTAGTCTAGAAGTATTTATTGTGAAGTAGTACTTATTGTGAAGTAGTATTGGTAGTGATGGCAGTATAATGGTAGTAATATAGTGTTTTATAGGCTACGTCTTCTTTATAGTGAGATATTTTGGGGTGGTTGAAACTTTAAACAAGATTACAGGGTTTTCTCTTAATGCAACTTCGTGCATTCAACGCCAATATGTGGCCCCATCTGTTTTAGCTATAATTCCAGGAGCCACTTGTGGATTTGAGAGCTCTAACACGGTTCCACCTCAGACACCGCCAAAACAACTGCTATGTGAATGTTGGCTAAAGAGGATCTGATTGCGGCGGCAGGGTAGCCTAGTGGTTAGAGCGTTGGACGAGTAACCGGGTTGCAAGTTCAAATCCCCGAGCTGACAAGGTACAAATCTGTCGTTCTGCCCCTGAACAGGCAGTTAACCCACTGTTCCTAGGCCGTCATTGAAAATAAGAATTTGTTCTTAACTGACTTACCTAGTTAAATAAAGGTAAAATAAAATAAAAATTGAATAGAGCCCTAAGTCTCTAAGAGCTTTACACACCTGGATTGGGCAATATTTGCCCATTATTCTTTTCAGAAATCTTCAAGCTCTGTCAAAGTGTTGGGGATCATGGCTAGACAGCAATGTTCAATGACATTTCAGTCAAAACTAATGTGACCAGTCTGGAACGTTGTAGATTATTGTATTTCTGAAAGGTGCATTCCTCTCCCAGTGTCTGGTGTAAGCAGACTGAAGCAGGTTTTTCTTTAGAATTTTACCTGTGCTTAGCTCCATCCTGTATCTTTTTATCCTGAAAAACTCCCCAGTCTTTGCCAAGGTCAAGGATTCACATATCATGATGCAAATCAAATTCAAATCAAATGTATTTTTTCGGACATCAGCTGATATCTCAAAGTGCTGTACAGAAACCCAGCCTAAAATGCAAAACAGCAAGCAACGCAGGTGTAGATGCACGGTGGCTAGGAAAAACTCCCTAGAAAGGCCAAAACCTAGGAAGAAACCGAGAGAGGAACCAGGCTATGAGGGGTGGCCAGTCCTCTTCTGGCTGTGCCGGGTGGAGATTATAACAGAACATGGCCAAGATGTTCAAATATTCATTAATGACCAGCATGGTCAAATAATAATAATCAAAGGCAGAACAGTTGAAACTGGAGCAGCGGCACAGCCAGGTGGACTCGGGACAGCAAGGAGTCATCATGCCAGGTAGCCCTGAGGCATGGTCCTAGGGCTCAGGTCCTCCAAGAGAGAGAGAGAAAGAGAGAATTAGAGAGAGCATACTTAAATTCACACAGGACACCAGAGAAGACAGGAGAAGTACTCCAGATATAACAAACGGACCCTAGCCCACCGACACATAAACTACTGCAGCATAAATACTGGAGGCTGAGACAGGAGGGGTCAGGAGACACTGTGACCCCATCTGACGATACCCCCGGACAGGGCCAAACAGGAAGGATATAACCCCACCCACTTTGCCAAAGCACAGCCCCCACACCACTAGAGGGATATCTTCAACCACCAACTTACCATCCTGAGACAAGGCCGAGTATAGCCCAGAAAGATTTCCGCCACAGCACAACCCAAGGGGGGGCGCCAACCCATACAGGAAGATCACATCAGTGACTCAACACACTCAAGTGACGCACCCCTCCTAGGGACAGCATGAAAGAGCACCCGTATGCCAGTGACTCAGCCCCTGTAATAGGGTTAGAGGCAGAGAATCCCAGTGGAAAGAAGGGAACCGGCCACACAGAGACAGTAAGGGCGGTTCGTTGCTCCAGAGCCTTTCCGTTCACCTTCACACTCCTGGGCCAGACTACACTCAATCATATGACCCACTGAAGAGATGAGTCTTCAGTAAAGACTTAAAGGTTGAGACCAAGTTTGCGTCTCTCACATGGGTAGGCAGACCATTCCATAAGAATTGAGCTCTAAAGGAGAAAGCCCTGCCTCCAGCTGTTTGCTTAGAAATTCTAGGGACAATCAGGAGGCCTGTGTCTTGTGACCGTAGCGTACGTGTAGGTATGTACGGCAGGACCAAATCAGAGAGATAGTTAGGAGCAAGCCCATGTAATGCTTTGTAGGTTAGCAGTAAAATCTTGAAATCAGCCCTTGCCTTGACAGGAAGCCAGTGTAGGGAGACTAGCACTGGAGTAATATTATCACATTTTTTTGGTTCAAGTCAGGAATCTAGCAGCTGTATTTAGCACTAAATGAAGTTTATTTAGTGCTTTATCCAGGTAGCCGGAAAGTAGAGCATTGCAGTAGTCTAACCTAGAATTAACAAAAGCATGGATGAATTTTTCTGCATAATTTCTGGACAGAAAGTTTCAGATTTTTGCAATGTTACGTAGATGGAAAAAAAGCTGTCCTTGAAACAGTCTTGATATGTTCATCAACAAAAGAGAAATCAGGATCCAGAGTAACGCCGAGGTCCTTCACAGTTTTATTTGAGACGACTGTACAACCATTAAGATTAATTGTCAGATTCAACAGAAGATCTCTTAATTTCTTGGGGCCTAGAACAAGCATCTCTGTTTTGTCCGAGTTTAAAAGTAGAAAGTTTGCAGCCATCCACTTCCTTATGTCTGAAACACAGGCTTCTAGCGAGGGCAATTTCGGGGCTTCACCATGTTTCAATGAAATGTACAGCTGTGTGTCATCCGCATAGCAGTGGAAGTTAATATTATGTTTTCGAATTACATCTCCAAGAGGTAAAATATATAGTGAAAACAATAGTGGTCCTAAAAAGGAACCTTGAGGAACATCAACATTTACAGTTGATTTGTCAGAGGAAACCATTCACAGAGACAAACTGATATCTTTCCGACAGATAAGATCTAAACCAGGCCAGAACTTGTCCGTGTAGACCAATTTGGGTTTCCAATCTCTCCAAAAGAATGTGGTGATCGATGATATCCTTCTTGGGTGGGCAGAGCTGACACCTCTTCCTCTTACTTGCCCCGGTGGCCGGGGCAACGAGCGGGGCAGCGGCCGTGCCAGCGGCGGGGCCCTCGCGCTGTTGATCACGAGGCGCAGCCGCCGCCGCCGTAGCACTCTTTAGGACTTTGACAAGCGCTGACGCCGCTTCGGTGCGGGGCAGATGCTGCCTTCTTTGGATCAGCGGCTTCACAAGTGCCTTTCCCAGCTGCTCGAGGAACACCCTGCGCTTGTTCTGCTTGCGAGGCATCCAGTCTGGCTTGATCTCTCGCCATATGACAAAGGAGTTGTAGGAGGACACGTCGAGGATGTTGTGGAAGACGACCAGGGGCCAGCGGGCAGTCATCCGTCTGCAGCTGTAGGGTGCCGACCACCTTGTCTAGGTTGTCCACGCCGCCCTTGTTGCAGTTCATGACGGCCGGCTTCCTGTCGCGGCGATTGCTAATGTGGCCCTCTGTGTGCAGCGTGCTCAAAAGTAGCACGTTCTTGTTTTTCTTTGCCAGGTAGGACACCAGAGTGGCGGTGGGCGTGAAGGCGAACCTGGAGGACAGGACCTGTCTGCCCCTGGACTCGAGCAGCGCGGGCGGGAGCTCGGCCTTGATCTTTCTCACCGTGCCCACCATGGTGAGGTTCCTCTCGAGGAGCCGCTGGCCCAGGTCGTAGGAGGTGAAGAAGTTGTCGCAGGTGACGTTGCGACCGCTCAGCCCCATTGTCAGATTGAGGACGACGCGCATCCCCTGGTTCTTCTCGGGGCCTCCGCCGGCCGCCTTGCCGGTGTACACTTGGCATCTTCCAAGCGTAGCTGGACTTGGCGTCGCAGGCCACCCACGACTTGATGCCGTATTTCGCCGGCTTGCTGGGGATGTACTGACGGAAAGGACGGCGGCCTTTTGGAAAGGGAACAAGAGATTAGTGTCGTTACTGTGTTACACACGCTGCCAGTGCTGCTACAGCGGCTGCTTGTACCGCTGCTACGGCAGCACTACCTCTCTATAGACATATAAGCACGCACACGCACAAGCACAGTACCTCTGAACGGGACCAGTTGCTCGTCCACCGTCACGTCGGGCCCCGGGTTGTAGAGGGCCGGCAGCCGCGCCTCCCACAGGTCCCAGACCTCCCGTATGGCTGCGAGTTTGTCCGTGGCGAGTCTGGCGGGTCTCGACGGGCGGTCGTCGAATCGCACCAGCCTCGAGTACCTGTGAAAGACCTTGAGCGGCATGGTGGCTCGGAACACGGTCCTGCCACTCTCGGCATCCCACAGGCTTGCCGCGACCTCACCTCGGGACCTGTAGACGCCCGCTAGGATCAGCAGCTCTACGTAGGCGCGCAGGTCCGTGGTGTCCATGGGTCGCCAGCCGTCGCCATATTTTCTGGCCCCGTGCAGGTTCGTCATTTCCACAATTATCCTTTCTATCGTCGGTGTGACAAACAGATGGAAGGCGGACGCGATGTCGCGGGCCTGGGTCACGGCATAGGCCACGGGGCCCGGAGTCTGGTCCGGCCCGGCGTGGCAGATCGCGAGGGCCCCACGGTGGCGGCCGAAGGCCACGGGGGACAACTCGATTTTGCCGTTTTTCGACAGCAACGGCGTCTCCTGTTGGTCCGTGGCCGAGGAGATCTCTTCCTCGCGTCGGTCCTCGTGCTCGTCCTCGGGCTCATCCTTGGGCTTCTCCCCTTCCTCAGAAGAGGGAGAAGAGGCATCGACGACCTCGCGGCGCTCGGGGTTGTATTCCTCCCCGTCTTCGTCTTCCGAAACCTCTTCCTCCTCCTCCTGGCAATCAGAGTAGTCTTCTTGGTCCACGCTGGACAGTGGGCGCCGTTCACTGTGTGTGTGTGTGTGTGTGTGTGTGTGTGTGTGTGTGTGTGTGTGTGTGTGTGTGTGTGTGTGTGTGTGTGTGGGTGGGTGCTGCTTATGTGGGAGACCGAGACCCGAAAATGCACGAGGCTCGCTTGCGCGCTCGTGTGTAGCCGTGTGCAGTTGACCCACCCCACCCGAGCAACAATAACACTCGGCTGCTCTCTAGCACACAGCGGAGCACGTCTGGACCTGTGCAGCGGCTGGCTGGGTCGCTCTGACCCAGGAGCGCACAACCTCGCCACACTCGCAGACACTCTACTACGCTCAACGGCATACGCCTCGCCAGTGGCTGACAGGGTCGCTCTGACTCGCAGAGCACAGAGCGCAGAGCGCCAGCCCTGGAAACACAGGGCCTGGATCGCACTGACCCAACGAGCGCAGAGCGCAGAGCACAACACTAACACTGCTCTCTAGCACACAGCGGGGCACGTCCGGACCTGTGTAGCGGCTTGCAGGGTCGCTCTGACCCAAGAGCGCAGAGCGGGGAGCCGGTCACAGCCTCGCCACACTCGCCACACTCGCAGACACTCAACTACGCTCAACGGCATACGCCTCGCCAGTGGCTGACAGGTTCGCTCTGACCCGTGAGCGCAGAGAGCAGAGCGCAGAGCGGGGGAGCCGGACACAACCTCGCCACACTCGCAGACTCTCTACTACGTTCAACGGCACACGCCTCGCCAGTGGCTGGCTCGGTCACTCTGACCCGCGAGCGCCGAGCGGGAGCCCTGGAAACACAGGGCCTGGGTCGCGCTGACCCGCGAGCACAGAGCACAGAAAGGGGAGCCCCCCACACACAGGACCTGGGTCACCTTGACCCCAGGACCACGGGAGGGTTAAACGGTATGAGTTCCTCTTTGGTCAAACTACTCTCTGACCTCTCTGAGACTTTACTCACTTTTTCGGGCAAGTGACCATAATCTTTGAGCAACCAATAAATACTGCTGACTTGGCCGATGGGAAAGTGTCTTTTAGACCTGAAAGTAAATCTCTGGATAGGATATGACATAGTGATTAATCACAGTTTTAAACTCCTGGGCCTATAGGGAGGATAAACTCTGTCAAACTGCAGCAACCTTCAAATCAACGTTTGTTTGGTTGTGTACATCGATGGGCAGCGAAATGCTTGTGTTTTCTAGCTCCAAAAGTGAAGTAATATCTATAAATGAAAAAACAACACACAAATAATCTAAAAAGTAAAACAATGAATCATTATCAGAACGAGCAATATCAGAGTCTGAAATAGACAGTCTGGACAGTAAATGCATAGAAAAGGTGTGGAGAGCAGTAGTTATAGTAAAACCTTGTACTTGTTCATATGAATTACATTTTAAAATGGGGTTTTGTTACACAGACAACCGTGATTAGACAATAGAACTAACAGGACTGAGCTTGCTTTAGGCAGGGTTGCATCATGTAGGCCCATGGATGGAAACAGCCAATGCCCCAAATCCTTAAATTCCATCCCTGTGTAGGCCTATATACATTTGTAATTAGACTAGACTGTGTTAATGGACCTGTCACTTATTTCATCACTATTTGAATTTTGGATTAAAGAAGTTGATCACATTCATATTTTCTCATAAGACAAATACATTGTCTTCGGCTATAAATACATAACTTTCCCACTTTGTTTCCCCTGCCAGATGCTTCTACACCTGCACTCCTTGCTGTTTGGGTTTTCAGGTTGGGTTTCTGTACAGCACTTTGTGACATCAGCTGATGTAAGAAGGGCTTTATAAATACATTTCATTGATTGATTGATGGGACAAGGTGTATAGAGGCCTACAGTTGATCAGACTGATACTGCAGGTCAGATCACTAACGTTGAGGTGTAGGCTGCTACAACATTGTTACCTCCACTTTGTTTCCCCTGGCCAGATGGGACAGGGTCCATAGAGGCCTACAGTTGATCAGACTGATACTGCAGGTCAGATCACTAATGTTTAGGTGTAGGCTGCTACAACATTTCTCTAAATAGTTTTTGCTTGTGTCTTTCGGGAGTGAGTTATTTTCTGTTTGCTAAAATAATACCTTATGAAAGTGGAATGCGCACTCTGCTTTCTATAGACTTGTGCCATGCCTGACCTGCGATTTCTGGGAATCTGATTGGACACAGAGGTGGCAGTGGCCATTTTTTGTCTCCTGATGGTAACCAGGTAACATTTTGGAACCTAGTTGTCGCAGGGTCCTTAACTCCTTAATCTTGTGAAAATTGGCCTGTATGGATTGAGATTTTTATTTATTTTGCCAACAGAATAACTATTAAAAGGATATGCAAGACATGGTAGCAATTGGAAAGGAACACCAAAGGTGAGGACAAAACAGTTCACCTGACACAAGACTGAATCCAAACATTACACTGTTGAATTTATGTGCATTTGACTGCACTATTTACAGCATTTGTCAATAACGGCATGTCATACTATTTCTGGCCAGACAGCATCAGATACATGGGTCACATATAGTAAGACAGAGTGGCACTGTTTTGCTCGCACAGATGTTTTCTCTGGTATGATATTTTCAGCAGAGAGGAAGAGTCAAAGCGAGAGGACACACTCTCACAAAAAGATCTGTGCAGAATGAGCCCAATGCGTTTCTATGGGCATTAAAAGCAGAACTAAGCTTGTCGCCTGCCTTCCTGCCTTTGGAACGACTCACATTGTTAGGGGACATGAGCATCTCATGAGCATCTCGTCATTATAACAGATATCTAGTTTCAGTACAGTTGCGAATTGGAAAGGAACGTTGGTGGGTGCACAGTGCACTGTTCGGATGCTGGGTTCCCCTAAATTAAATGTATTTTTTGGCAAAATTATATAATTACTCCTGTCTAAATAAAATAATTGAAAATACTTCACCAGAGACCATGACTTAACCATAGAGTATCATTAGCTTCTTTAAAAAAAGCTCTGTATTTTTTCAAATTACAAGTGTGTAGGCCAGGCCTATTTTATTGGGAAGCCCGAAATTGTGTTAGCACGCGTGGCAATATAAATACTTATATACGTATATATTGAGTTGTGGCTGTCATTGAAAAGCAACTAAAATATGTGTGAAGATAACGTGTTTTGAGTATAATTTAAAATATTGAGATGGAGAAGGGGAGGGGTATGGCGGGGAGGGGTGTGTGGCGAGGATATGGCGCGTTTCAGTCCAGAATGCATGCACTCAGCTCTCTAGAATGTGCTCAGCTCTCCCAACAATTCTTTCACATTCATTGTTTCATTGTGTAAATTGTTTGCTCTTTGTTAATTTTCATAAATTCCCCATTACATATGTACCAGTAGGCCTAGTAATTGTACTGTTAATACCCATCGTTTGGTTACATAGATTTCTGTTAATGCAGGTATTAATTACATTCATTTACCGTTCTCACTTTCCGAGTGGAAACATTATTTGCAGAGTTCAACCTGCTACACTTTATTTCATAACCATCATTTACGAGTTTTGTCATTTTCCCATTTACCTTTGTTTGTAGTGCCCGATGTGCGCAATGAGCATGTGTCTGGTTTCTCTCTCCTGATAATGTCGAGTGAGCGCGCACCTGAGCGTGCATAAAGCCAGCCGAACTGACCTGCTGTGGGCAAATGTAGGAAAGTGCCCATTGGGGGATATCGGATTTCTGATTGTCTTAACTCATCACGTCCACCACTAATAAGCTGAGCTTCTCAGTATTTGTTTCTTCACCTCACACAGTAGACCTGAGTCAATGAAGTCTGTTTTTTTTTTAAACATCCATTACAAATAAGAATTGTTCCTCACAGTGTTTGAAAAATCTTTCCAACACCCGATAATCACCAAGCCTCGATGTGAAAATATCGTGATCTGATGATCCAGCCATGGATGATCCTATATATCCAGTGGAAACGACATTTTTTAAAAGGTGTCTGATACTTTGAATAGCTTTGAATAAGCCTACTCTAGTTGATACAATGTTGCAAGTTTACTAGCAACAGCTTCAGCCCAAACCCAGTTGATTGATTTGGTAGCCTACAATGTTGCACTTCACCAGCGATGGCTCAAGTCAAGACAGATAGAAAGGGGGGCAGAGAGGCAGAGAAGATAAGAGAGATTAAAGTAGATGTCACGTGTCAAAATTTTGATTGATGACCCTATGTGAACCTATGTGAACTCTATGTGAACCCTATGTAGTGATGACGTGTGCATGTCTTCTGGTCAGGCAAGCCTGGTTAGGTGGGGGCTATGGGGTGAGTAAGGGTCCATTTGACAGGCCGTTAATGATTGATGACCCAAGCCTGATAGGCAAGCCTGGTTAGGTGGGGGCTATGGGGTGAGTAAGGGTCCATTTGACAGGCCGTTAATGATTGATGACCCAAGCCTGATTTATGACCCTATGTAATGATTTATGACCCTATGTCATGTAGAAGGGTGCATGCCCAGGGGTGTTGTTGGGGTTGAGTAAGTGACCATGTGTCAGGTCAACCTGTTACTGTTTCTCACGGTTTGGGGTGGTTAATGCCCCTTATAAAGCGCCTGAACAATACCTGTTTAAGAGTGCACAAGATCTTAAGAATAACCATGGAATTTGGGATCGGTACCAAACAAGTGATGACGGTAACAACTGAAGCAGGCCCTCGGGTTGCCCATAGAGCAAGGGCAAAGTATCAACCAGCAATATATGATGCGCCAAAAAAACGTTTTTTAAATGTGTATAGAACCCAAATACCGCCAGCAAATGCTCTGACAGATCAAGTGTTGATGTCTAATGGCCAGCAGTGGGGGTATCGGTTTGATTACCTGGCCTGTAGAGTGACCCTCTATACGGTAGATGAAGGAGAAGAATATACAGACCAGACTGTAGGCTTGGAATATGGTGTTGAAGACTGGTCGGTTTTTCGCAAGGTTGTGTGTCCTGAACTGAGCCTTATCACCAAGGGGTATAGTGTGTTCACGGGCCACGAGACCCGTTGGGAAGGTACCCCGGACTCCTCAGGACAAATATTTCACAGGGTGAAAATACAAAGAAAGAATGGCCGACCGTGCGGCAGCGTGGAGTTCTATATCGGCACCGAGGCAATCCGAAACCACAACCTTAGGGGTGGTGGCCTGACTGGGGATACCCGACTGCGTCTGCTTATTCCTTTTAAGAGTTGGGATGTACTGGAATTGAAAATGTTGCAACCGTTGGATGCTCTCTTTGTACAGAGCCAACAGCGTCAGAGCCTTGTTCATTTAAAGAAGTGCATAATATATACGAATCGTAAAGATTACGATGCAAAAGAGCCTCAAGAAGATACAGCGTCAGAAGAAAACTAAGTAAGCGGATGCTTTAACCCCGCCCCCCAGATACCCAAGGGCCTTGTTCTACAATAAAAAGAAAAAAGCAGCCAGTTCTTCATTTCAGCATACACCATGGATCTCCAGACCATCTACGAGGAAGCCACTACGTCATGGGGGCCCGACACTAAAGACTCTATGCCACGAAGCCCTACACTCTACGCACCCCTGGCAAGACCCGTGACACCCCCGACATTTACCCAGCCTGAGGATGTGTTTGATGGGGTGGCCAGTACTATTTTTGTGGATACAATCAAGGCCTCTGTAGCTACACTTTTAAACGTGGTGATTGGCGAATATATACGAGAAAAATGCATCGGCTGTGAGATCAATCATCCCAGCCAGCGTCGTCATCCTTGCCTCTACGACCCTCCTAGATACTACTTTTTCAATCATTTTGAGGAGCTGGTGAAAAGACTGTGGTCCTGCCGTTTTATACCAGCGCTGGTCATCGCCCTGGAGTCTATGGGTATTGCGCCGTCTATCCCTAGAGTTTACGGGGTAACCGAAGCCTTCCTACATGAACTGAAGGAGGCCATCTTCATCCATGAGAAACTCAAAGAAATCCGACACACCCTGGTGGACGACAACAAATACAGGGAAGCTGTGGTGGCTGATGTGATGCTTTTCTGGCTCAATAAATCCCAAGAGACCGAGTGACATTTTGTTTATTTAGAGCTATGGGTAACTATGTGTCTACGATGTTTGAGCGAATAAATACATTTTTTCTTTTGAGAGACCTTACAAATGTTATGCATCAGATTATTGAAAATAAAGTGAACAATGTAAAGTTCTACACAACCCACAATACAGGGGTTATTGTAGAGCGTGTGTTAAAAATGGAGCAAATCATGAAACATGTCCGACATACGGGCGAGAGTTTACAATGGTCACATATGGTATCAAGGCTTGTTGAGGATTCTGAAGAACTAGAAATAACTTTGGCTAAGATTTTACATTATTTGTTTGAACCACCCTTTAATGTGAATGTGTATCATATTTGTTGTTTATATACTTATATATCAGACGTGTGTGTTTTAAAAATTCAGCGAAACAAACCTGTAAATCTAAACAATATATACAGGGTGTTGCATGCTGTGATTGTTGAGAAAACGGGGACTTGTATCTTGCAACAAATCCTGAATTGTCTGTATACGTAATAATTGTTGCATTCTTAAAATAAAAATTCACAAACTGAAATGTTGTCGTTATATGAAAGTGGCTCATTACAGTTATTGTACCTCAGAGAGGCAAGAAGGATGGCTGAGCAGCTGTTGAAAAACATATATTATAATCCCTCTAACCCCGGGTCTTATGGGGGTAAAGAGCGTTTACAGAGAGCTATAGTCGAAGAAACAGGTAGTCTGTTAAGCGATGCTAAAGTGAATGAATGGTTATCAGAGCAAGATGCCTACACTCTACATAAACCTGTAAGAAAACATTTTCCAAGAAATAGAGTTTTTTCTACGCATCCATTATCCCAATTTCAGGCGGATCTATGTGACATGCAGTCCCTTGCCGATAAAAATGATGGAAATCGCTACATGCTAACGGTTATAGATATTTTCTCTAAATTAGCCTATGTAAGGGTGTTAAAAAATAAGAGCGGGGCAGAGGTGACCAGGGCCTTTGAATCGATCTTGAAGGCAGGAGGCGCCCCCAAGAAAGTGCAGACGGATGGCGGAAAATAATTTTTTAATAAAACATTTCAGAAGCTAATGAATAAGTATAATATAGTACATTTTGCTACAGGCTCTGATTTGAAAGCTTCGGTTGTGGAACGCTTTAATAGGACTTTGAAAGAGCGGATGTGGCGCTATTTTACAGCTCACAACACCAACCGATATACAGACATAGTTCAGGATTTAGTAAACGGGTACAACCACAGCTACCATAAGACTATACGTATGAAGCCCTCGGAGGTCTCTTCGGAAAACTCTTTTCAAGTCTTTAAAAATATGTATGGTTTGTTCCCACTTCGCCGTAAGAAAAAAATGACTTTTAAATTCCTAGTGGGTGACTTGGTGCGTATATCAAAGTTGAGGGGTGTTTTCGACAAAAAATACGAACAAGGCTTTAGCTCGGAGTTGTTTACCGTTACCGAATGTCTGCCACGCATTCCGCCGGTCTACAAATTAAAAGATTATGACGGGGATCTTATAGAGGGATCTTTTTATGAGAAGGAATTACAGAAGGTCCAGTTGGGTAAAGACAAAGTCTTTCACGTGGAGGAGATTCTAGATCAGAAGAGAGAAAAGGGTAAAAAATGGTTGCTGGTCCGCTGGAAAAACTGGCCTCAAAAGTTCAACAGTTGGGTATTGGAGCAGGATGTGGTGGAGGCAACGGGGCTTAATTTAAACCCCTAGTCATGATAACTAGCGCATCATTCGCGTGTACACAGTTGGGCATCATGGAACACAGCGGCTTCTACCTGACTCTCCCCAGTAATGCGTCGGCACAGATATATCGTAATAATCAGAGTTCGAAGTATACAACCAATTTTCCAAAGCCTATAGAGTTATCAGAGGCTTGGGAAGTAGGTCTCAGCGAGATTACATACCCCCATAGTTGGTATAATATCAAAGCTAAGGACCGTGATTTTTATTGCAAAAGGTTCTCGGAACCTGCGAAACTTATTAAGCTTAAAAAAGGTTTCTATAGAACCGTCGACAGGATCGTCTCAGAGTTGAATGAACACCTAACCCTGAACAAGATGGAAATATTCCTATTCTACAATCCAATCCATAAAAGGATACAAATCTCAGGGCCTGCTAACGGAGGTATAAAGACCAGCGGTAATTTATCCTACATGTTGGGGATGGGTCCCAATAAATGGACGTATGTGAACGATAAATTATTCCCATTCCCTGCGGATATACATGCAGGCTTTTACAACATATTTGTCTATACCGACATCATAACCTATCAAAGGGTCGGAGACAGCTGTGTGCCCCTCCTGCGAACAGTTCATATAGACGGCAAGGATGGGGACATCGTCACTGTCAATTATGACAAGCCGCACTACGTACATGTCAGCAAGAACTATATTGAAAACATTCTGGTTGAGCTTAAAACGGATCAGAACGAAAACATTGAATTTACTTATGGTAAAACGATTGTAAAACTCCACTTTAGACCCACCAAAACCTCTCTACATATATAATAGCTGTATTATATTTATAAACATAATACAAATAAAAGTGTTATGGAGCACCATCAGCTCGACCCTAACCGTTATGTTTCATACTATGTGGATCAAGTGGGTAATGGACTACCAGGATATCATGGAGCGCCGACAATGTATGGTTCGGGGATAGGAGGTATATTCCGTAACCTCTTCAGGATGGTTTTACCGTTTATGAAGAGAGGCTTCAGCATAGCCAAACCACATTTAAAATCAGCGGCTAAAAATATAGTAAGTGAGGTTGTAGCCAATGCTATGACCCGAAGGGCGTCACCAGAGGTGGAGCATCAAGAAGGCTCGGGGCTTATGATATTGTCTCGAAGGCCAAAAAAGAGACCCCCTGGTTTAAGGCGTAGACCTGCACCTAAAAAGCGGCGGTTAACTGTTAAAAGAACCTCAGTAAGTCAAAGACGGGGTAAAGTGAGGAGGTCTGTACCAAAACAGGCTAAAAGAATACTAGGAAGTATTTTCTAAAAGAATAAGTGACATGGCTCTTTTACATCGAATGTCCTCTGAAGCTATAAAGACAGAACTTGATCTTTTCACGGCACCGTTAACGCAGCATTCAATAGATAGATCCAGTTATGTGGAGATAGCCCCTCTCTCTGCTATTACCGATAACGGGCCTATCGAATTTTTCATACCAGGCCATGGTGACAACTATCTGGACCTCAACAACACCTTGGTGCATTTACGTCTAAAAGTGACCAAAAGAGATGGGTCTAATATTGCAGACGATGCCAAAGTGAGTCTCATTAATTACCCCTTGGCCACCATTTTCTCCCAAGTTGATGTGACTTTGGGTGAACGCCTAATCAGTCAAAGCAGCGCTACATACCCTTATAGAGCCATCATGGAGTGTTTACTAAACTACTCCGAAGACACTCTCAAAACCCAATTTAGCGCCGGGCTGTTTAGCAAGGATACTGCAGGAGCCTCTATGGAATCGACAGACCCTTCCACCGGTGCAAACAAAGGACTAGCGGCACGAGCTCGCTACTGCGCCGAATCTCGAGAGTTTCATTTGCTAGGCCCTATACACTCTGACATTTTCTTTCAAGAACGGTTACTCTTAAATTCGGTTGATTTAAGATTAAAATTAACCAGGGCCAAGGATGATTTTTGCCTGATGTCTCCCCAAGACGGGGATTTTAGTTTGAAAGTGTTGGGGGCAACCCTTTTTATTAAAAAAGTATCTGTATCTCCGGCCGTGCGCCTGGGTCACTCACATGCTTTGATGAAAGGAAATGCCCTTTACCCTCTCCAAAGAATTACCATGAAAACCTTTAGCATACCTGTGGGCAGTAGAATCTGCAGTCAAGAAAACCTATTTCTAGGCCCTTTACCTAGATATGTGGTTATAGGTCTGGTTGATCACGCCTCTAATACGGGCAGTTTAGATAAAAACCCCTTTAATTTTCAGCACTTCAATGCAGAGTATGTAGCGCTCTGTCAGGACGGACGTCAGGTTCCGGCGAAGGCTTTCCAACCACAATTTAATAACAACATATCTGTGCGAGAATTTTACAATCTATTCCTGGCTACAGGGCGACATCTAAAAGATCTCTCTTTACCTATTGACAGAAATGATTTTGCAGAGGGTTACACATTGTATGCTTTCAATTTATCACCTGATGATGACACCTCAGGAAATCTGTCTGTGGTGTCCCAAGGTAACCTCAGGCTGGAAATGCGTTTCCGTACACCTTTAGCCTGTACAGTTAGCATGATTGTTTACGCATGCTCTGATTCAATCTTGGAAGTGAATGCCCGAAGACAGGTCTTAGTGGATTATTATTAAGGACCTTTGAACAAAGACATGAATACCCAAGAGTTGGACGGGCTCATGAGCCGCTTGATTGGAAAACAATTTTGTGGAGTGTTGGCTTGTGATGAATTACCTATTGAGATATGGCCTGAGAGGCCTGCAATGTTTATTGTCAATACCCATCCTAAACACATGCCTGGTGAACATTGGCTAGCTATGACATTAGAACAGGAAGGTGGACGAAAAATCTCAACTTTTTTTTGATTCCTATGGCTTTCCCCCCGGTTTTTCACATTTCCCTAAATCTATTAAAGATTTTTTGACCCTAAACGGTACAAAGATCTACTACAACATCAAACAAGTGCAAGATAACCTTTCCACTACATGCGGTCACCACTGTGTATTTTACCTGTGCCAAAGAGCCCGGGGAGTTTCTTTTGAAGATGTTATGTCTCTTTATAAGGATGATTTAAGAAGTAATGATAACCTTGTATCTTGTTTTGTTAGAAAATATCAAAAGTGTTCAAATGTGTGTCCTTTAAGAACGCGTAATCAAGGCGTATGCTCACGTCATATGTTTCAAGAATGCCACAAATGTTAACTTGCTTATTTTTCAAATAAATTTTTTTTTGAATTTAATCATAGTCATTCAAAAGTCATTTTCAAAAGTCTAACCACGCCGAGAGATCGGGTTTAGGAAAAGGTCCTGAGACGTTCATGGGAGTAAATGAGTTAGCATCATCGCTTTCATAGGGGGACGGTGTCGTTGGGGCATCTTTAGGGGTGCTGTATCTCGTTGAAGGCTTTTGTTTTAAAGCTTGAATCTGTTGACGAAGCTTATGGTTGGGTACACCGGAGAGGGGGATGTTGAGGATTGCCAGGGCCTTAAGAAACTGACGCCAGCCGGGAGGCCTTCGGTCATCAGCAACCTTGTGGGCAGCCGTGGTACTTTTAAGCAAGTCCTGCATATGGGACCCCCTAACCACAGAGCCCTGAAGGATAAACTCTCCAGAGTCGTTCCAAGCAGCTATCCCCTTTGAGTCTTTTATCTTGTTCATAATGTATTTAACATTCTTCCTGTTACGTAAAGGCACATGTGTCAGTAGGTCATGCATAACTTTATCTTCAAATGGCATTTGAGCTTCACCCGACATATTATCTCCACTAGGTAAGATCGACGGTACAGGCCTTACAGGGGCATGGCTATCGTTAGGTTCGACATCTGTTAAAGGGTCCGGTAGGGAAAGGGTTAAATGGTTAGTCTCTCTCTCCCCTTGCTTTACCCGAGTCAAATACCTTTGCATTAGGTTTGTGTATTTTTGAATCTTATCATAGGGGTTCAATCCTTTTCGGTTCAAAACATCCTTCATGGCCGTATCCAAATCATTTTCCGCTGTTTGTCTGATATCTTCAGGACCCTGCATTTGTTTTTTAAGTCTATCCAACTCTTGTTGAGGCACCAAGTACATTTTAGTGGCCATCACACCACGTGTTCAACCCCCACGTCTGGCCGCAATAAGGCTGGTGATGAAGGGCACGGCTATACTGAGTAAAGGTAGAAGAAAACCCCCAGACTGTTGTATACTATGTCTTTTCTTTTGAAGACTGGCCCTTTTATTGGCAAAGAGTTTGATCGCTGTCTTTTGTCTCCTTAATTTTTTCAATTGGTTCAGGGTGAGTGGAATGCGTCCTTTGAGAAGATTCAAAGCAATCTCACATAGGGCTAATATGAGATCTGAAGAACAGCGACCCAAGATGGCCTTCCGTTCTTTAGCTGTAGAACCTACTAGCCTTCTCAAGAGGGGGAGGTTTCTTTTTAAACGCAGAGACATAGCGTTTACTTTTTAGGAAGGTATGCAGCAGGCCTCTCCCCCGGAAACAGCCCTGTACGTAGCCTAAGGTGTTCTGGAGTATTTGCTTTTAAATCCACGATTAAATAAGAAAATGGCTCTTTGGTAGCGTCCTCATAGCTCTCCATAAAGTATGATTTCCGTCCAGGGTACATCTGCTGAGCTAGAGTGCTAATTTGCAGTTTGTCTCTAGGATTTTTAAACAATACCATGTAGTTGGCATTCAAGCTAATGGTCCGACTATTTTTACCTTGGTGAAACACATTCTGGACCAAGTAAAGCACGGACAGGTTTCTATGATGAGTATATTGGGTAAAAGCTTGTGCAATTTCAGGGTGTTCGCTACCAGCAAATAGCATATCGTCCAAAACCAGCAGATTATTTACATGTGGGGGGAGAAGTTCATCATCAGACAAAGAATCGGGTATTCCTTCAACAAACTTGATTTTTATTGTCTTCAATAATTCATCATACAGAGGTTGGTAACATGAATAACACCATACAATATTGTCAGGCTTTTGAGATAACACATGTTCAGAATTCTCTAAAATACTTTTTACAAAAAAAGTTTTACCACTGTTTGAAGGGCCTGCAATTAATGCTGAAAAAGGCAATTGTAGCCGGGGGTCAAAACCCTCGACAGCAGTCATAATATCTTAAGCTTTAAGACACACTGGGGCTTGTAGCATAAGTCAGTAGCCAAAGGGCAATGTGGTACCGTCAGGCAATAGCTGTCTCTTGTCATAGACTACCCTGAATCTTTTAGTGAGTGGTGCGTTTCTTAGATGGAACCCCTTTTTATCCCTCACTATTTTGTTGTAGGAGCTCAAAATCTCCAAGTCACTATTCTTGTCCTTTACGAACCCCTCGACCAAGCGCGTGATTGATTCCAAGTTTACACGCGGTGCATTTTCATAGTTTTGAGTCACGCCTTTGGCTTTCAACACCACGTGATTGGCTTTAGTCCTAAAAGCATAGCTTTTTGGACCACATGAGGACCATTCTGTAATATGGTCACCCTCTTCGAGTTCACTCGTTAAACCCCCAAGATAGTTGCTAAGTGGGGGGGTCCAATCCCCCGGTTTGCTTACATAGACCACAGAGTCTGTGTCGTGGTAAAGAACCCGCCTCTGAAGCTGTTCCATGAGGGTGTACAGTTCAAGGCGGCCATAGGCTGTGGTAAATGCTGCAAGAAACACATTTACATTACCCGGGGGTAGAACCCACTTTTGGTGGCGCCTCCATTGCACCAAGGCAATGTCTTGACTCAAGAAGGAAAAATGTGAAATTTCGTATTGGTCCGAAAAAAACAAATTCCAAAAATTCTTCGGGGTCTTTAATGATCGAAGTTGTTAGCATATTGCATCTCTGCGCTAATTTCCCCCAAAGGGAGTTCAAGTACAATTTCGACACATTTCTTTTGGTTTTGTTGACCTCTATTCTGTCAGGGTCAAGAAGTATGCCTTCTCTGTCATGGTAGTCTTGAATGTACTGGTCTTTACTTTCTTGATCTGTGACCGATGCAGGATAGCCTGAAGCCATCTGCTTGCATCTCAAGAAGGTTTTGATGTACTCTTTAAAAAGTGTGTCTGATTTCCTGGAAAAGTTCCACACTTCAAAGATTTTGGCCACACGATACCCCTTCTCTAAAGCCTTAGAGAATTCTACAGTGACCCATACACCGGTCAGGGCTCTTTCTTGATCTGTGTGATCACAGGGGTTTTCCTGGTTGTGGTTTTCACAGCATGTGCGACAAAGGGGAAAGAAAAGTTTTCCTTTAGGACCCTTGTAAGGCAACACAGGTATAAACAGCCCCCTAGGAGGGTAGACAGTCGCTTTGATTAAACCAAAATAATTTTGGGGTTCGTCAAAGTCGCTGTGAATAATTTCAGGATGCCCTATAGGATAGAATGAGGAACTCATTACATGAGGATATAGGGATGTAAAATCTACATAGCCTATTGTCTCGTCGGGTTGAGCTACATAACGCAATGTCAAAGCATTGGTCCGGCCTCCAAACAAGGCCTGTCGCGGTTCCAGGGGCTCTGGAGGGTCATAATGGGTAAGGAAGGCCTTAACACTAGGATCTGCCTTTTTGAGGGCTGTCCATTCGTGCTCCCACAAAACCACAACTTTTAACCCGTAAGTAGCCTTTAAAGAATTCAGTTTGTCTTGAAACTCTTGGTACATTTCCCCAAAAGTCTTTTGGGTTAGGACACACATGGTCTGGGGGACAAAGCATAATTTACAACCGTGGAAGAAACAACCGTTGTACTCATACACTGTCTCAACCCCGTCAATCTGTGTGTATCCATCTACATGGTAAGGCCCAAAAGCCTTCTCCCCCCGATTCAAAGCATGTTGGATAAAAATATCTTTATCCTGGGCCAAGTACTCCAACCATTGAATGGAACCACTAGAGTAGGCCTTGAATTGGCGTCGGTAGTTGTCTGGCGATGGGATAGCTATAGATTCAGGAGTTAGATAGTGTGTACGATAGGTTTTCATGCACGCTGATGCAATAGTTGTACAGCTCCAGGGGTCAATGCCCGCATCTTTGATTACCTCTTCTCTGAATCTGAGGCATCCTTCACGAAGTATAACAACGTCATTGTCACAGTATGATTCCATCTCTTTATGGAAATCAAAAGTGCCATGTCTTACGGTCTCGTACCATGTCATGAATCTCTCACGCTCTTTGGGAGACATTTGATCACACCCGTACATTTCGGGGGCTGGATAAGATCCTATATAATGTAGATTCTCCTCAGATGTGAAGAAATGAGGGAAATAGCCTTTGACAGAGTTTTCAAAACCCAAGGCCTCTGGCATTTGAGGCAATCTCATGGGTAAGAAGCTTAAGCTGTCAATGTATCTCTGTTTGAAGGCGGGGTCAACAAAGCATAATATTTTACTCCCTTGAGCTATGACACTGGGGGCCACGCCTTGCTGTATCAAAGGGTTCAGAAGCAGATAGGCGTCATAGGCCCTAGCATTGTGAGCTATAAACGTGAAGTTTCTGTACTGGGCTTTTCTAAAATGTTTTAGAAAGAGCCGGGCACAATTGGGTCCCTCGGCCGACCATTTTTCACCCTTGAAAGTCATGGTTGACACAAAAATAGGCAAATGAACCCCTGATTGCTGATTTGTCTCAAAATCATAAAACACATATTTCTCTGTATGTTCATCTTCAGCCAAGGGCTGAATGTAACACTCATGTGTTACTTCTTGAACCGCTTCCGCGTCTCTGCTTTTCAAAGGACCTTTACAGATTGGGCAGTGTATAATTCCACAAACATGAGGTTTAGGGCTATCTATTTTAAGGTTGTAATTGCAATGACATTTTGGACATTTCTTGTTAATGTCACAACTGCTTACAGATTTACATGCCTTGGGATGCCATGTTTCAGTTTTGTGTTTTTCGTAACAGTAGGCCGAACGACATGTGCGGTGACAATCCGCACAGGGGGTCAAGTTTAGCGGCTGCATAGGGCAATGTTTATCCAGACATACTGAACAGTTGTAACGGCACGAGTGCCCCCCCATGCGTGTGTAGCCGGTATGACAGGCTGGACAGACATATGGCGCGCCTAAAAAGGCTGTGATGTTAGTTACGGCATAGTAATGCTCATTTTGCACATAAAAGTACATAGTCTTAGGATGTGGTTCGGGTATATTTTGGAACTTGAGGAGAGCGTCATTAGCCCTACTGTGGTACAAAACCACAATCTTGATGTTCAGAAAGTTTTCAAATTTGACTATGTCTGAGAAAGCCACAGCATCCTGTATACCGAGACCCACCGCAGTTTGTAGCTCTCGAGCTTTTTGTAACGCGGCTTGATCAGTACATCCTGGGCTGAGTAAGTGGGCCAAACCTATGGCAAAACATAGCTTATTACCTGGATTGTGAACGTTTATGAGATAGGCCCTTTTATTGCTTATGATTTCGGACTGCATTAAACTCTCGAGCTTTCGTCTCTGACCCCCGCCCCCTTGTGGTTGTCGTACTAATTGTACTACAAGTTCGAGGGTCCTATCTGCTAGCACGTTTAAATTTGACTGAACAAGGCGTTCTAGCAGTTTAACAAATTGTTCAAGCTCTGCTTCACCATTCTGTAAAATAAGCGATACCTTGCTCTGTAGACTGTCTCCACAAATTTCCAACTGTAAGAGATCCCTAGGTTCGCTATAATCTCTAATCCTCGCTAACAGTTCATTCAAAGTGTCCATAAGCATTACGTAAAACACAGCATATTCCCGAATCTGACCCCCCCATGCGAAATTGAAAAACTGGCGAACCTCAATATTGTTGAATTTATTTCGACGCAAAACATGTACACTTCGATCAAGACCTCCCCCCTCCAGATTTGCTAGGCAATTGTCCAACTGTTCAAAAACATCGTATTGGGTTTCAGACTCTTCGGACATTGGTGTTAAAGGCTGATTTATAGGTGTCTGGGGTGCCGAATTAAACCTAGCGCTCTCGTTCTGTACACTGATCTCAAGACCGCCCCCCTCCAGATTTGCTAGACATTTGTCCAACTGTTCAAAACATCATATTGACTTTCAGACTCTTCGGACAATGTTGTTAAAGGCTGTCTTAGAGGTGTCTGTGGGGCCGAATTAAACCTAGGGCTCGCGTTAAGCTGGGTAATTAGAGATATGATGGTTTCGGGAATCTGTGTTAACATGTTTTCCTCGGAAGGCCCTGACTCATTCATACGTGTAATAATGTCTATGAGTTCGGAGGGAATCTGTGATAATAGATTTTCATCTATTGTCATTATGTCAATTACCCCCGAATCATTCATATGGTTAACTATATCTTGGAGCTCTGTAGGGATCATGGCTAAGAGGGTTTCAATTGTCTCACTTTGGTCTATAGGGGGCGCCATCTGTCTAATTAAGGATGTGTGTGTGTGTGTGTTTACATGTGTGTTTTTTAACGGCGGTATTTGCTTGTTTTAGCCCTAATGTTTTTTAACATACGGGGTAGCTCGCTACGCCAGAATGACACATCCTGATTGTATTGATGCTCGAGTAGAATACACATGCGCCTCTGGAGTAGAGCCTTTCGTGATTTTAAACCCAGGGTAAACGCTTTGAAAAAACGTTCTTGGTCTATTTCAGAATCTGCTGTTTCCCCCACAGAATTGGCCGATTCAAGAAGGTTGGCAGCTTCACAGAACATCAAATCGTCTACCTCAGAAATGTCATTTAAATCTTTGACATCATCAGGTTTCGCTGTTTTCTTGACTGGTGTCTTTGGAGCCTCCTCGGGGATGCTTGTCTGGGCATCCTCCGATGTTTGTGCGTTGTGTTTATAAGCCGGTGAGGAGTCTGAAATAAAAATAATACATACAAAAATAGGTTATTAACCCTAAAATATGTTAAAAATGCCAAATACATTTCAGATATAAGCCTATATATTAACAATACATTAATTAAATACCTCGGCTTTTTTGACGAGGGCTGTTCTGAAGAAGCTCTGAAACCAGGGGCTGATGTCTTTGTTCAACCTGTATTACAGCATCTGCAGGTTCGGTAGATGGTGAGCCTGAACAAAAAAAAAAAACAGCATTAGGCCTTGTTTAACATATTCCGGCATAAAAAAAATATATTAAATATTAAAATAATAATATATATAAATAATAATATATAATTGATTCATACCTTGTCCTTGGAACGACGTCTCGTGAATATCGGCCAAGTAGAATTGTTCGGGTGAAGCGGAACTGTGGATCTGAGCACTAATTATCCTTTGGTGTTTAGAAATATGGGGGACAACGTTGTCCTGGCCAAGGGGAGTTGACCTGCCGTTTAAAGTCTCTGTTCGCTGCTTTTGTGTAAATACATCCTGGGAGTAGGGCAGAATTGTCTCGTAGTCATATGCTTCGCAGAAACCGTTCAGGCTCCATAGGGCCTCGTTTAACCTTCTAGGCTTTAGGTCCTCTGTAAACATATAAAATAACTTTTAATATAAGATGCCCACACTTTTTGTTTTTAAGGTATAAATATTTTTATGTATGGAATTCTTGGAGCTTACTTACGTTTACAATTCAGGGCAGGCGTTTGTTTGTCTGCACTTTGTTCCGGAGCCCCATTGGATGGTTTCGAGCTCAGTTATACCTCGGAGTATCTGCGTGAATGCTTCAGAATCTATAAAACATTCGACAATATTAAAGCTATAATCACTTTAGCTAATATTGCCTTGTTATACGGTAAGCATACTGATCCTAATGATTGTTTAATATTTCTATAACATCCCACGCTTTTCAAACATTCCCCACAACAACCAAATCTAATAAAGATTTATTTCAAGAACTCACCTTGCGATAGATCCATTAGACTGTTTTCCCCGATTATCTTTTTTAACGCTTCAGTCCGATAACGATTCTTGGAGTTTCTGGAGGTGCTGTTTGCATCGGAACTAAAACGCTGCTAACATTGCCCATGGTTTCTAGCGCTTTTGTACCCTACGACCTAGAGAAAAACCCCTGAATGATTTTTTACATAGCATTTGGGGTTTTGTCGTTTTTTTCGGGCTATACCCCCGCCCATGGTATATTTGACACATTTCAAACACATGGTATTGGGTGTGTCTAAACATTAGGATCCTTTTGGAGCTTCTAAAATCTCCGGGGGTGCTAGCACCTAGATGCATGGGGGTGGGTTGGTCTCGACATCGCTGGGATGAATGACTTTTTAGCCCACCTAAAAAAAAATAGTTTTATGAAAGGCCTTTAAGATTAGGAGTCGTAAGACACAATATTATTGTTGGGGGGTAGGCATCTGTTTTTGCAGGCTAGTGTAAACCTTGGTTTCAAACGACCCACCAGGCATGCAAGGGTATTTTTTAACAAACAACCCGCCCCCCCTTTTTCTGTTTTTGAAACACACACAACACACACACACACACACACACACACACACAGCCACTACAGAAAACTCCCTCACGCACATACGCGCGCACATGGCTTTTTCCGCAAGTTTTTTCTCAGGGACAGACTGCGCTAAGAGTGAACAAAGCGAGAGTTCATAACGTGGTGAGATTCTGATTTTAAACCATTTATTTCATTCAAAATATTTAGTACATACATTTTATATCCTTACATTCTTAAGGTATTTTACGATGCCTTTTCTTACAGATCCTGGGAGCTTATGCAACCAACCGCCATTGTCCGTGTCGAGTTCGCCCTCAAAAGGCAGGCTCTCTTGCTAGGTCATCAAACTTGGTAAAGTTTCATCCAGGGGTAGACTCCGTCGGG
>NW_022261983.1:9308856-9358856 GCF_002021735.2 Oncorhynchus kisutch
TGATCACGTTGTTAACACAGTGCCTATCTGTAAAATCCAGAGGGTGTATAATCATTTATGTTTTAAGCATTTAAAAGGGCTTTTGATTGGCTTGTGAAAGTTTATGAAAATGTAACCCCCGATTGTCCCACCCCACATAGCAACCCCTCCAGTAATTTGGGGGATCTAGTATAAACCTATGATGTGTAATATCCAGTATAATGCAGATTATACTATGGAACACACTGTATATCATATGTGCTGTTTCTGTCTTGAACGGTTTAGTATTGTATTGTGTATTTGTTTATTTATTATTAGACTAAATCATATTACATATGGCCCATCCACCACCCCACCTCTGCTTGTGTATCTGTTCATGATGTGGGACTCTGGGGGAAGGGTTTTGCCATGGACGTACTAATGGGGATTTAAACTAACTATCAATATGTGAGTACCACCCCACCCTGGGACTGAACTGCTGGGGCACTTCTAACACACAGGCAAATGTTTTCCTCAAGCCCTAATTTAGAGTGGGTCTTAAGATGGACCAGCTCATTTGACATTTGACAGAATTTCCCTATGGCCATTTAATGAACATTTCATGTGGTGGGTGGCACAGATAGTGTTATTAACGTGCCAGTAAATCTGCACAGAGTGGCTTTGTCCATCATTTTCAGGAAATTCACAATGTCAATTATCATTCATTATGTCAATCAAATGAGTATTCAGAATATACTGTTTCCTACTAACATTTAACTTAAGGGTTATGGAAATCACATGAATTTCATGGCCTCCAATGACTACTCCTGTATCATGTGCAGTGCACTGAAAAGACAGACAGTATCTGTTACTATTCACATCGAAGGAGTTTTGGTCACGTGTGGTGTATGGTGGCACATTGACACATTGTCAGGTCGGCCTCATGACGTTAGTGACATTCCCTTCCACCTTTAACTGTTTCCTCAGAACCACGACAGAGCCACGAATGTGACAGTAATAATATCATGCAGGATTTTCCATTCTCCATTCTCACAACCTCCCTTCAAATATATGACTGTCGACATTCCAACACTGGTCAGGCACATGACCTGTTTTCTCATTTTAGTCTCACTTCTCTTCTCGCCAGGTCTTCCTCAGAAAACAGGTTTCACCCCCCGGGGACTAAATATACAAGTCAACAGTAGCTTTAGAGACCTCCTAATAGTGCCTAACTCAATGTCACATGGCTAAATTGAAACACACGCCTTCCTTTTTTCCTGTCATTGTCTCACTTTAGGATCATGTCAGGAATAAAACCAAACAGGAAGTGACCAAGTGGTAAAGGAAGTTGTGTGTGTGTGTGTGTGTGTGTGTGGTGTGTGTGTGTGTGTGTGTGATGTGTGTTGTGTGTGTGTGTGTGTGTGTGTGTGTGTGTGTGTGTGTGTGTGTGTGTGAGAGAGAGAGAGTGACCAAACTACCACGTCTGTGAAGAGTTTGACAATAAAAGTATTTTCCCATCGTTGTCAACTAAACAAACCCATCCCTTCTCTGGAGTCCATGTTGTAAGTTATGGCATTGGCTCTATGCCAATGTCAATGGAGAATAGCAGGGTGCAAACAAACATTGATCCTACTGGGAATGTGTACACATCTATCAGTGCCACCTGGGACGTTGCCCTGCATCCCATTGGCACAGAGATACTAGGAATATGTCACAAACAGAAGACATGAAATAACTTTGTTATAAACAGTCCACAAAGATTTGGATAGAGGATATTTTTAGATGTCTGTACCATGTGTCTGGCTTGAGGGACCAGACACATACAGGCCGTGAGTGTTTCTCACCTGGACATTATTTATTTGGGGGGAGTTGTTTTCCATAGCGAGAGGTTGACATCAAGGACTTGTGAAGACCAGAATCACAATAAACAAACTAGGGGTAATGTCTTACATTGAAAATGGGGCCATTAGTGTAGAGCTTTCAGTCACAGTCACACACAGTGACGTTGACGTGGTTTCTGACCTACCACAGGTAGTAAAAACATCACCTCAAAGGTGCAACCTCCCCGACATCTCCCGACATCCTCCAGCTCATGGCAGGCAAATCACAGTATTTATTTACTACCTGTGCAGGGAATACAGGGGGGAACGGGGGGGAAACAGGGGAATACAGTGGGGAAACGGGGGGAAACAGGGGTAATACAGTGGGGAAAACGGGGGGTGAACAGGGGAATACAGGGGGGAAATGGGGGGAAACAGGGGGAATACAGGGGGAAAATGGCGGGGGGAATACAGGGGAAACGGTGGGAAAAGGGGAATAAATAAACGGGGGGAAAACAGGGGAATACAAAGTGGGGAAACGGGTGGAAACAGGGGAAGAACAGTGGGGGAAACGGGGGAATACATGTGGTGGAAAAGACGGGGAATAACATGGGGGAAACAGGGGAGAAAACGGGACAAAACAAGGGTGGAAAGCGGACAAAAAACAGGGGAATACAAAGGGTGGAAACAGGGGGGAAACGGGGGGAAGACGGTGGGAATACAATGGGGGGCAAAACTTGGGGAATACATGGGGGGAAAACGGGGGAAACGGGGGAATACATGTGGGAAACGGGGAGAAACGGGACAAAACAGGGGGGAAACGGGACAAAAACAGGGGAATACAGGAGGAAACGGGGGGAAACAGGGGAATACAGTGGGGAAACGGGGGGAAACAGGGGAATACAGGGGGAAATGGGGGGAACAGGGGGAATACAGGGGGAAAATGGGGAATACAGGGGGAAACGGGGGAAAACGGGGGAAAACGGGGAAACAGTGGGAAACAGGGAATACAGTGGGAAACGGGGAAAACAGGGGAATACAGGGGAAAAACGGGGGAATACATGGGGGAAACGGGGGAAACGGGGGGAATACAGGGGGAAACGGGGGAAACGGGGAATACATGGGGAAACGGGAGAAACGGGACAAAACAGGGGGGAAACGGGACAAAACAAGGGAATAACAGGGGGGAAACGGGTCAAAACAGGGGAATACAGGGGGAAACGGGTCAAAACAGGGGAATACAGGGGGAAAACGGGGAAACAGGGGGAAAACGGACAAACAGGGAATACAGGGGGGAAACGGGGGAATCAGGGGGGAAACGGGACAAAACAGGGAATACAGGGGGGAAACCGGGTCAAAACAGGGGAATACAGGGAAAAAATAGGAAGCATTGAGGAAACATTTAGTCACGTTCGCACCTTAGTTCTGTTATTATAGCTTTGTTTTAGTATGGTCAGGGGTGAGTTGTGTGGGTTGTCTATGTTCGTTTTTCTATAATTGGGATTTCTGTGTTCGGCCTAGTATGGTTCTCAATCAGAGGCAGCTGTCAATCGTTGTCCCTGATTGAGAATCATACTTAGGGAGCCTGGTTTCACTTTGAGTTGTGGGTGTTTATTTTCCGTGTCAGTGTCTGTGCCACACGGGGACTGTTTCGGTTTGATTTACTTCACGTTTATTTTGTTCAGTGTTCGTTATTCATTAAAAAACATGAACACTTACCACGCTGCGTTTTGGTCCTAAATGTGTAAGGACGAAAACCCTGACACATTTATACAATTATATCACACACGTGATGGGCTAAAATAGGAGATAAAAGTCATGCACATTAAAGTGCAAAACAAGTGGCATGAGAACATTGAAGAAAACATAATTAGGGATTGATGTGAGACCATTAATCCAGACCTCTCTGACCATGGCTTATTGTTTACAGCTGTGATGACATTAGCACACAATGGCACAAATAGAAAAGGACATGAGACAGAATGGAATGAGTGTTAAGTGGTGCATGTGATGCGCTCCAATACATAACTGATTACACATCAGGACCATTTAGCCCAATGTGGACCTGTTTACCCCAAACCCAGGTGTATAGGAACACCAGCGATGGAATTGGGCTGGAACATGGTGGGGGTATCATTTGAAATATTATTGTATCGTGGATGTGTTACTGATTAACTGGATTCATTTTGTTTGTACATGTTTGTGTATATGTGCTCAGGAGGCATATTATTTTGCTCTAACCAAATGTATCTCGTGGAACAATAAAGATTTATTGAATTGAAAGGGTTTCTTGAACTGAATTCCTCGTGATTTTACAGTGATGAATTCCCAGTAACCTTTTTCCCCAGAAGCTTTTCTCCCCCATCTAATTCCACCCCTAGTTTCTTCTAGTTCCACACACGTTGTTCTCCACTTCTCCCTAACCCAGCCCAGTCCAATGGCTGCTGGGGGGAAACCCCTGGGGAGCCCAGTCCAATGGCTGTTGGGGGGAAACCCCTGGGGTATTTGATCCAACAGCCGGGGACAGCAGTGTCAGGTGTCTTTTCTTTGAAACTGTGGATTCGTCTCAGTCTTCCAGGCCAGACTGGGACCACGTGCTGACAGCAGTAAGGACCATAATGAATGTTTAGGAGAGAATGGGCTGGCCTCAAGCACCCTGGCTGTGTACCATTTACTGGAGGAAGAACGCCCATTCAGATAATTTGATTTCACGCTTAGCAACTACTGGCACAATCAACAATGTCAAACTAGAAGAGCTGCGTTTCCTGAAGAAAATGTGTGTGCTTGCTTCGTCCCAGACGGCACAGATATTAGACCTCAAACACAGCAAGGTTTTCATTGTCATAAAAACACTAGATCTTGTCCAGCAAGGTGGATACAGCCCACATTCATTTGTTTTCTGTCATCTTTCCCCGTGATGATTAAAGACTAACACACTTGTGGTGGATCATATCTATCTTCCTATCAATTGCTTATGGCCAGAAGTGTCTGATCAGAGTTAGCAGGCACGGTAAATGTCACACAACATGCTGATGGTGGAAACAGGTGGGTGTGAGTGTTACTTTGTGGTCTGAAGATTCTGCATCTTTTGAAATATCCTTCCTGAGATCGGAGGTTTAACCTAAGAATCTTGCCCAATGCTTAGCAACGCATGCACAACAGTGCTACTAGGTATTACCTTCCATTGTGTGTTCATCTGTGCGCCTCCATTTTTTTTACTTTGCAAAGGAACATCTGTCCACTTTGATATGGGAGTCTACTAAAGCAATCAGACCTATTGGTGAGTTCTACATTAGTCTACTAAAGCAATCAGACCTATTGGTGAGTTCTACATTAGTCTACTAAAGCAATCAGACCTATTGGTGAGTTTCTACATTAGTCTACTAAAGCAATCAGACCAATTGGTGAGTTCTACATTAGTCTACTAAAGCAATCAGACCTATTGGTGAGTTCTACATTAGTCTACTAAAGCAATCAGACCTATTGGTGAGTTCTACATTAATCTACTAAAGCAATCAGACCAATTGGTGAGTTCTACATTAGTCTACTAAAGCAATCAGACCTATTGGTGAGTTCTACATTAGTCTACTAAAGCAATCAGACCTATTGGTGAGTTCTACATTAGTCTACTAAAGCAATCAGACCTATTGGTGAGTTCTACATTAGTCTACTAAAGCAATCAGACCTATTGGTGAGTTCTACATTAATCTACTAAAGCAATCAGACCTATTGGGGAGTTCTACATTACTCTACTAAAGCAATCAGACCTATTGGTGAGTTTTACATTAGTCTACTAAAGCAATCAGACCTATTGGTGAGTTCTACATTAGTCTACTAAAGCAATCAGACCTATTGGTGAGTTCTACATTAATCTACTAAAGCAATCAGACCTATTGGGGAGTTCTACATTAGTCTACTAAAGTAATCAGACCTATTGGTGAGTTCTACATTAGTCTACTAAAGCAATCAGACCTATTGGTGAGTTCTACATTAGTCTACTAAAGCAATCAGACCTATTGGTGAGTTCTACATTAGTCTACTAAAGTAATCAGGCCTATTGGTGAGTTCTACATTAGTCTACTAAAGCAATCAGACCTATTGGTGAGTTCTACATTAGTCTACTAAAGCAATCAGACCTATTGGTGAGTTCTACATTAGTCTACTAAAGCAATCAGACCTATTGGTGAGTTCTACATTAGTCTACTAAAGTAATCAGGCCTATTGGTGAGTTCTACATTAGTCTACTAAAGCAATCAGACCTATTGGTGAGTTCTACATTAGTCTACTAAAGCAATCAGACCTATTGGTGAGTTCTACATTAGTCTACTAAAGCAATCAGACCTATTGGTGAGTTCTACATGAGTCTACTAAAGCAATCAGACCTATTAGTGAGTTCTACATTAGTCTACTAAAGCAATCAGACCAATTGGTGAGTTCTACATTAGTCTACTAAGCAATCAGACCTATTGGTGAGTTCTACATTAGTCTACTAAAGCAATCAGACCTATTGGTGAGTTCTACATTAGTCTACTAAAGCAATCAGACCTATTGGTGAGTTCTACATTAGTCTACTAAAGCAATCAGACCTATTGGTGAGTTCTACATTAGTCTACTAAAGCAATCAGACCTATTGGTGAGTTCTACATTAGTCTACTAAAGCAATCAGACCTATTGGTGAGTTCTACATTAGTCTATTAAAGCAATCAGACCTATTGGTGAGTTCTACATTAGTCTACTAAAGCAATCAGACCTATTGGTGAGTTCTACATTAGTCTACTAAAGCAATCAGACCTATTGGTGAGTTCTACATTAGTCTACTAAAGCAATCAGACCTATTGGTGAGTTCTACATTAGCCTCTAACAATTGGAACATCTCCCTCTACCCTACAATTACTTTCAGTGTAAATATTCATGGAATAACCAGAGGGCACAAAGATCTGTTCCAAACAGACGAGGGAGCTTGGAACACAATGTTAACAACATGTCAAACATTTTCACTGCCTTTTTTATCATTTAAAAAAACATAATTCAGCTTTCACTTTGATGTGTTGTTCCCTCGTACATTGGATGTATAAAAGATGTATTTCCCCTGAAGAGCCAGAGATGTATTGCAGCAATGTAACGATCTGAGCGTAGTGGGTGAGGAGTCAGGAGAAGGAAGCAGAGAGTTCAGGGGAGTGCTATTTTAATGCACAGAGAAACGGCAAACATAAGCCAACCCTCACGAAAACACAGGGCGTAATGAACAAACAAATGCCCCAAACAGGGGGACTTAAACTGTCCAGGAAAAAAACACAAAATGGGAAACACAAAACCCATAGACGTGCACACAAGTACACCAAACAGACGGTCACAATAATTAATCCCGCACAAGGAACCATGCGGGCCAGCTGACTAATAAAGCCTTACTACTAACTACCTAACTCAAAACAGGTGCACTCAATGAACACATAAGGAGGGGGAGGAAATAATCAGTGGCAGCTAGTAGTCCAGCGACGACGACCACCGAGCGCCACCCGAACGGGAAGGGGAGTGTCCTTCGGTCGGAGTCGTGACAAGCAACTACATAAATAACCTGTGAAAATAGACATTTCATGGGAAAATGTCCTTACTCCGCTTCCTACACGCCAAAACAATACATCACAATTATTTTTGGTAACCACAATGATTGGGCGGCCTGTGCGGAATCTTCTTAGTGCCAATTAATGCATTTTGAAGATGTGAGGAGGAAGCCATCACAAAGCTCTATTCTTCCCTGTCCATTCAAAAATCAGCTCTCTAAGCATGACTAGTCTAAAACATCACGTTCACCAGACAAGTCTGCTTTTATGGTGTGATGACATATTTCTTTGATGTGGTAACTGTTCAAGATGCTTAGCATAGTTTAAGAAACACTGTAGTATTGTTCTACATTCAGAACTGATTTGTTTTATATACATAAGTCAGTTGTTCAGCTCAGTTAACTGGAAATCAATGTTGCCTGATTAGTACTTGTACCCACTCAACTAACCAGGAAGTCATGGTCATTTCGATATCAGGGAATAGGGATGGTCTAAGCATGACTTACTTGCATTGGGCAAGTTATGGTTTTACCAAATTACACTACAGCTGTGCACATAATTCTTAGAATTTCACATGAAAGAAGAAGCTGACACATTCCTATGTATAGTATGAGTTTCCTTTCTCACACAGGAACTAAATCTACAGTGGTGCACCACCTCTAGACAGAAACTAAAGCTACGGTGGTGCTAGTCTCCAAACAGGAACTAAGGCTACGGTGGTGCTAGCCTCCAAACAGGAATAAGATTGACTGATAAGATAGCTCTGGTGCCAGGAACTTTCCTCCATATCCCATCACTTCCAGGTACTGTACTGTCAACAGTAATGATGCAACACTTTACCCTAGACATTTCATCTACTCTAAACTCCAGTGGAGGCTGTTGAGGGGAGGACGGTTCATAATGGTGGCTGGAGCAGAGCAAATGGAATGGCATCAAGCACATAGAAACCATGTGTTTGATGGTTTTGATTCTATTCCACTTATACCACTTCAGCCACTAGCACGAGCCTGTCCTCCCCATTTAAGTTGCCACCAACATCCTGTGGTAAACTCAATGAATGGAAGCTGCACAGCAGGACACAGATAAGATCATTAGGCCCGTACCATTCATTCACCATCCTCCATTAGAAATGGAGGCCTTTTTAACAAATGAATGCATGAGGACACAGGTGTCTCATTCTGAAAATTGGAAGCATCCACCGAGAGCAAGTCAAATCAAATCAGATTTTAGTTAGCAGATGGTTAGCAGATGTTAATGCGAGTGTAGCGAAATGCTTGTGCTTCTAGTTCCGACAATGCAGTAATAACCAACGAGTAATCTAACATAATCTAACCTAATCTAACCTAACAATTTCACAACAATTACCAAACAATACACACAAGTGTAAAGGAATGAATAAGAATATGTACATAACAAAAATATATGAATGAGTGATAGTATAGAACGGCATAGGCAAGATGCAGTGGATGGTATAGAGTAATGTAGGGTATGTAAACATTATATAAAGTGGCTAGTGATACATTACATTAAGATGGCAAGATGCAGTGGATGGTATAGAGTAATGTAGGGTATGTAAACTTTATATAAAGTGGCTAGTGATACATTACATTAAGATGGCAAGATGCAGTAGATGGTATAGAGTAATGTAGGGTATGTAAACATTATATAAAGTGGCTAGTGATACATTACATTAAGATGGCAAGATGCAGTAGATGGTATAGAGTGCAGTCTATACATATGAGATGAGTAATGTAGGGTATGTAAACATTATATGAAGTGGCATTGTTTAAAGTGGCTAGTGATACATTTATTACATCAATTTTTCCAGTGGCTGGAGTTGAGTCAGTATGTTGGCAGCAGCCACTCAATGTTAGTGCTGGCTGTTTAACAGTCTGATGGCCTTGAGATAGAAGCTGTTTTTCAGTCTCTCGGTCCCTGCTTTGATGCACCTGTACTGCCCTCGCCTTCAGGATGATAGCGGGGTGAAGAACAGGCAGTGGCTCGGGTGGTTGTTGTCCTTGATCTTTTTGGCCTTAATGTGACATCAGGTGGTGTAGGTGTCCTGGAGGGCAGGTAGTTTGCCCCCAGTGATGTGTTGTGCAGACCTCATTACCCTCTGGAGAGCCTTATGGTTATGGGCGGAACAGTTGCCTACCAGGCAGTGATACAGCCCGACAGGATGCTCTCGATTTTGCATCTGTAAAAGTTTGGGAGTGTTTTTGGTGACAAGCCAAATTTCTTCAGCCTCCTGAGGTTGAAGAGGCGCCGCTGCACCTTTTTCACCACGGTGTCTGTGTGGTTGGACCCTTTCAGTTTGTCCGTGATGTGTACGCCGAGGAACTTAAAACTTTCTAACCTCTCAACTACACGATTAACTCCTTTGTTTTGTTGACGTTGAGTGTGAGGTTATTTTCCTGACACCACACTCCGAGGGCCCTCACCTCCTCCCTGTAGGCCGTCTCATCGTTGTTGGTAATCAAGCCTACCACTGTAGTGTCGTCTGCAAACTTGATGATTGAGTTGGAGGCGTGCATAGCCACACAGTCATGGGTGAACAGGGAGTACAGGAGAGGGCTGAGAACGCACCCTTTTGGGGTCCCAGTGTTGAGGATCAGCAGGGTGGAGATGTTGTGACCTATCCTCACCACCTGGGGGCGGCCGTCAGGAAGTCCAGGACCCAGTTGCACAGGGTGAGGTCAAGACCCAGGGTGATGACGAGTTTGGAGGGTACTATGGTGTTAAATGCTGATCTGTAGTCGATGAACAGCATTCTCACATAGGTATTCCTCTTGTCCAGATGGGTTAGGGCAGTGTGCAGTGTGGTTGTGATTGCGTCATCTGTGGACCTATTGGGGCGGTAAGCAAATTGGAATGGGTCTAGGGTGTCAGGTAGGCTGGAGGTGATATGGTCCATGACTAGTCTCTCAAAGCACTTCATGATGACGGAAGTGAGTGCTATGGGGTGTTAGTCATTTAGCTCAGTTAACTTGAAGCATGTGAAGCATATGGGGACAGCAGACTGTGATAAGGATTGATTGAATATGTCCGTAAACACACCAGCCAGCTGGTCTGCGCATGCTCTGGGGACACGGCTGGGGATGCCGTCTGGGCCTGCAGCCTTGCAAGGGTTGACACATTTAAATGTTTTACTCACGTTGGCTGCAGTGAAGGAGAGCCCACAGGTTTTGGTAGCGGGCTGTGTCAGTGGCACTGTGCTTTCCTCAAAGCGATCAAAGAAGTTTAGTCTGTCTGGGAGCAAGACATCCTGGTCCGCAATGGGGCTGGTTTTCTTTTTATAGTCCGTGATTGACTGTAGACCCTGCCACATACCTCTCGTGTCTGAGCCGTTGAATTGCAACTCTACTTTGTCTCTACTTTACCCCTGAAGCTGAATGTTTCAGACCACCAAATAGTCACAACACCTCATCCTATCCTCTTCTATAGGAAAGGTCACTCCACTTCAAGTCACTTCACTTCAACTCACTCCAATTCAAGTCACTCCACTTCAACTCACTCCAATTCAAGTCACTCCACTTCAACTCACTCCAATTCAACTCACTTCACTTCAAGTCACTCCAATTCAACTCACTCCACTTCAAGTCACTCCAATTCAACTCACTCCAATTCAAGTCACTTCACTTCAACTCACTCCAATTCAAGTCACTTCACTTCAACTCACTCCAATTCAAGTCACTCCAATTCAACTCACTTCACTTCAACTCACTCCAATTCAACTCACTCCAATTCAAGTCACTCCACTTCAAGTCACTCCAATTCAAGTCACTCCACTTCAAGTCACTCCAATTCAACTCACTCCACTTCAACTCACTCCACTTCAACTCACTTCACTTCAACTGAAAATAAGAATTTGTTCTTAACTGACTTGCCTAGTAAAATAAAGGTAAAATTAAATAAAAAAACTCACTCCAATTCAAGTCACTCCACTTCAACTCACTCCAATTCAAGTCACTCCACTTCGAGGTTTGGAGAGGGCGAGTAGTAAATAGTGGAATATATCAAACCGTTTGTACAGTAAGGCAATACTGGAAGTCCTTAGGCTGTATTGGTTTAGTGTAACTCACCCACTCTGGTTTAGTCATACTATAAACCTGGGTGACTGTTTGATGAGACTACAGACTTGTCTAATGTCTCTGTATGTGTGTGTATCTGTACGTGTGTGTGTGTTTGTGTGTGTACGTGTGTGTGTATGTGTGCATGAATCTTTGTGCGTGAATCTGTGCTTGCATACTTGTGTGTCTACCCAGCCAAGCCTCTCAACCTGTTCTTCAGACGTCCTGCCAAATGCACAGAGACACAGGAACAGCAGAGGAGAGCTGGGAGGTACAGTTACAGGGCAGTTAGTAGTAGACAGGTCCTGCTGACCCCGGACAGACCAGAGATCTGACCACTACCCTCCAGGTTAAGTACACACAGACCAGAGTTGTTGGCAGACAGACAGTGAAACATTGGAACTTGTATTATGCTCCACCCCGCTGTTTAAAAAGTCATTCCTCTCAGCCTTGATTGTAAAGGAAAAATGATCATTTACTCTTTAAACTGAAGAAGACTCTGATAATGCACTTTAAATAAACTCTTTGTTCTCTTTGTTTTTCATTTGAATTCAATCTGTTCTGCTGTCGGTGTAGGCTACAATATGACGGCTTCTTTGATGTCTGCCAGGTGTCTAAGACAATGAGATCCCTAGACTGGCTGTGTGATGACTTCCTATGACTTCCTCTTTCCTGGTTGGGCCAACTCAACACCACATCTCCTCTCTACTCACTTCCATTCTTCCCCCAGGAGGGCCTGCTAACCAGCCGTATGCCTGTCTCACACTGATGACACAACAGGGTTTTCTGGAAAACAAATGGAATACAGTGGAGTTGTCTGACTGGCTGCTTTCCCCCCTAGGCTGCATCCCATTTGGCACCCTATCCCCTATGTCGTGCCCTTCTTTTGACCAGGGCCCATAGGGCTCTTGAATAGGGTGCCATTTAGGACACAGCCCTAGTTATCCAGTCTAGAGGTCTTGATCTGAATCACCAGGCACCTGACTCACCGCTGCAGACACAGCTGGCTCTCTCCAAAGCTCATTATGAGCTGTGCCAAAACGACATCATCCCCCCTGCCAGGGCTGGCCCTAGACTTTTGGGGGCCTTAAGCCATATTTGGTTGGGGTACCCCCCTCCCAGGCAAAACATTTTAATGGCCCCCCTCTTGATGGTGATATTTACACATTTCCTGCAATTCTACACATTTTGCCATGGAGCAGAGAGAAGTTGAGAAATTTTATAACAAATGTCATGCAATTCTGCTAATTTTGTCACATTTACATGTGTATTTTAGTAATTTAGCTGACACTCTTATCCAGAGCAACTTACAGTTAGTGCATTCATCTTAAGATAGCTAGGTGGGAAAACCACATATCACAGTCATAGTACAATGTTTTTCCTCAATAAAGTAGCTATTATCAAAGTCAGTGCTAGTGGGGGGAGACAATGTATTATTATTAAGGGGAGGGGGGGGGGTGCTGTGGGATTATTTAAGATACTCTTTAAAGAGGTAGGGTTTCAGATGTTTTCGGAAGATAGGGCCAAGAGACCAGACGTGGCATAACTGAGTACTCAGGTTGGGGTGTAGGGTTTGAGCATAGCCTCAAGGTAGGGACGGGCAGTTCATTTTTCTGCTCCATAGGCCACGGGGCAGAGAGAAAAAATGTGCAGTTTTACAGCATATCTCCTGCTTATGTCGCTTATGCCTGGAGCGCCCTACCACTGCCCTCTCTCTTTAGTCTCCACCTTCCCCCTCTCAGTAAAGATCTGGTTAAGAAAATGATCAAATGGAGCACGCAACCCTCGTTAATGGCCTGTGCCCACTGCCTAACTTGTTTCTCTCTCTCTCTCTCTTCCTGCGTTGGCCTGCCTGGTGTCTTCCCTGCCTGGGCGGATGAATATTAGAGTGTGGACATTGAGGTGGGTGAGATGGCAGGGAGTGGTAGAAACCTGGCCTGGTGTTTGAGCCCGGGTTGCCTGTGTGCCACTAGACTGTAAGTAGCCCTCTGAGCCTAACGCCTCTGCATTACCTCGGGGAGCCAATGCAACTCTTCAGATTCCCCCCGGCAAAGTTAATCACCATTGAACCACCTTCATTACCATAGACTGGCTGTTTAAACCCTGGGTTAATCTACCTACCCATTCTCAGGGCTTGTGTCAGTCAGATCTCTGATGAGTAAACAGGAAGGGAGAAACAGAGGATGATGAGCAGGGAACAAGTCACACATTACAGTACATGGAGACAGGGAGTGTAACACTAGGGCTGCATCCCAAATGGCATCTAGTTCTCTATGTTGACCAGAGTCCTATTGATCCTAGTCTAAAGTACGAGGGTGCCATTTTGGACACGACTAGAGTACGCTCCGCTAGTTCAACGTCTTACACTACAAAATGTGTCAGATCACGTGATTTACTCTAAGGGATGTTAAACGATCAGGGTTTTTTTGTTTTGTTTTATTGCCATCTTCCTGTAGTGTCCCGAATTTCCCAACTCCTTTCGTTCAAATGTATACTTTGATTGAATGATTCAAATGATATTAAGAATGAAATGGACATGTTTATGAGCATGGTGAGCATTCTTATTTACAATGATGGCCTACCCTGGCCAAACACGGATAACGCTGGGGAATTTGTGCGCCGCCCTATGGGATTCCCTATCACGGCCGGAAGTAATGCATTCTGGATAACTGATCTGTTTTGGATAGTAGTCTATGAAAAGCAAAGGATGTAATGCATTCTGGATAACTGATCTGTATAGGATAGTAGTCTATGAAAAGCAAAGGATGTAATGCATTCTGGATAACTGATCTGTATAGGATAGTAGTCTATGAAAAGCAAAGGATGTAATGCATTCTGGATAACTGATCTGTATAGGATAGTAGTCTATGAAAAGCAAAGGATGTAAAAATGTTGCCAGTTCTAAAGAAACTGACAGCCATTGCCAAGGAAACGGTGTCCCCATAATAAAGTTATAAATGTTGGTTTAAAGCTTGAACTGTCCAATCAAAACATATTGGCGCCCTCTATGGGGCACTGGCATAGCATTCAGCCGCTGCCAGAGAAGAACAGCGTGTTCTGGCTGTTCCACTAGGAGGCCCATTTACCAACCACTGTCAACAGTGCTCAGATTAATGAAACTACTTCTTAAAACGTCAAATGTATCAGATCATGTGATTACCTTAACATGTTTTTCACTATATGGGCCTATTCTGCAAACCAATAGGTTGGACAATATTGATTACCTTATAATGTTTACAACATGCTAAATATATAGTAGTCTAGTGGTATTATAATGCATTTAGTGCATTATAATAACATTACTATTACCAGCAAAGCTAATACAATAAGGCGATAACAGACCGTTTTTACAATCAATTCGCTGCAGGAAAAGTTATTGCCTGGAACTCCATAACTTCATTTTGGAGGAACAGCGGGGGAGGGGAGGACTTCTCTGTTGAATACCAGGAATCGTCCTTTAAAAAAAAACATTTCTTACTGACAATCTGCCAAGAGGCCCTTACTGGAAAAACAAGGGGGTGGAGCCTCCCGACACATTATGAGCGCTACTCGCAAGCTCTGCGCGATCATTAAAGAGGCAAATGATGTACGAGCAACGTCCAGTCAGTCCAACGTAGAACACAGACAAAGGACACAACTGACACTGTAAAGGACATTGCACATCAGCAAGGATACAATTGTTACAATTTGAACAACACAAGATATCAAGCTCAAGGAAACAAATATACTCAAGGGATTGAAGTAATTGGATAAACTTTAAAAGTTCCAAGTACAGAGAGAAACCGTTAAAAGGTAAGAAACAAGACTCTATTGATTCTATTGTTTAAAAGTAGCAAAGGCGAAGACAATGTATCATTATAAATCATTAGCGATTTTTTTTCATGGGACTTTTGTATGTAAAATGATGCAACAGTTGAAGGATTCCGCTCACTAGCCTGCTCGACTTTACTGGAACTGACCGCGGTGACTGAGCCGGAGGGCAGAGATAAAAAACCAACTTTCCTGTAAATGAGCAGGACAGAGTAAACGGTAGCCTAATTGCACATCACGTTTATTCTACTGAAATATAGTGTTTTCACTTTCACCTTTCACATACAATAGCCATATAGGCGATTTGTCGTAAATAATATGCTTATAAATCATGTAGCAGTGCGTAATTGGAGTGACGATAGCAACATGAGCGGTGTCGAATCATATTACTTCGTGTGGTTCTCAATAGTCCGCTACAGGACAGAAAATAGCCAGGGCCTCATTGGTAAAAATGTTCCACTATGTAACCAGAGAAGTTTAATTAGAATATTTGAAATTATAGCCAAAGCATAGTCTTTGCCTGAGAGCTACATGAGTTGAGGACTATTAGATTACTCTCAATCCTAAAACAATTACACTATAAATAAACCTTTTATCGAATGTTATTTATTTCTATAATTAAAATGATAGAACTGGATATCTTGAGTTGATAAACTAAACGTCAGTTATTTAGATCATATTGCCAAATGCCCTGAGGTCCACTCAATGTCCAAATCACTCCACTCTGAGCAGATACTTTGGACACTGATGATTTTCTCTGCTTTTTCTCCAGGACTATCCTCTCCAGACACAACAACAATAACACCTAAAGGCCTTGACCTCTGTAGGGAGATTGGTGACCTCTACTCTCCGACCTCCTCCTTCTAGTCTTCTGTTGTCTGTGTGGTGCCCAGTGCTCACCAGGCAGGTCGCAAAGAAGCGGTGCGCAGCGCCATGGTAACCCACAGCAAGTTTGACTCCGTCATGAGCAGCAGCCCCTTCGACTCCACCATGCGGCTGCCTCACCGTTACAAGACCTTCAGCTCCAAGGTGCAGTACCAGCTCGTTGTCACCACCCTGCACAAGCTCCAGGAGAGCGGCTTCTACTGGGGCTCTATCAATGGCAAGGAGGCCAACGCCATGCTGGCCGCCGAGTCCGTCGGCACCTTCCTGATCCGCGACAGCTCCGACAACCGACACTTCTTCACGCTCAGCGTCAAGACGGCGTCTGGCACCAAGAACCTGCGCATCCAGTGTGACTCCGGGTCCTTCTTACTCCAGACGGACCCCAAGAGCATGCAGGCTGTGCCCCGCTTCGACTGTGTGCTGAAGCTGGTCCACCACTACATGCCCCCGACCAAAGGGGCTTCGCTGGTGGAGAAAAACACGAGGGGAGGGAACGCCTCCTACTACATCTACTCTGGAGGGGAGAAGATTCCCCTGGAGCTCCTCAAACCTTTCTCCTCCACTATGTCCAGCCTGCAGCACCTGTGTAGGAAAACAGTCAACGGACACCTGGACATATCCAGCAAACGGGACCAGCTTCCCCACCCCCTCAAAGAGTTCCTGCAGGAGTACGACGCGCCCATCTAGGCCTCTCTGGACATGTAGTGCCTCGATGGCATAAGACTTGATAAAGGTGTTATGAAGGGGACTTGGGCCGGTGTGAGAGACAGTGTGGCAGTACCCCACAGAACTGGGGGGGAAATATGACTGTCTGTATCTGTGTCTTAGAGGGATGGTTCACCCACATCAGGGTGACGAGGCAGAGGGGAAGGCAGCAGCATGAGTCAGTCTGAGAAAGTAGAAGAAGATGCTTGGTATTGTGGTTCTCATAAGGGCTGTACTGTACCTATCTCCCAAGCCCAGGAGTGATATAACGTTACCATGAGGAGTAGAGCTATACTGGTCCCACGTCAGCCAGTCACTCTCAACAGGCTGCCAACCACAAGACAAGAGGTGGGCGTCGTCATCAGACTTTCCAGTCTCTCATTCATGCAGAGAGAGAGAGACAGAATGAGAGAGAAGGAGAGAGAGAGAGAGAGAGAGACAGAACGAGAGAGAAGGAGAGAGAGAGAAAGACAGAACGAGAGAGAGAGAGAAAGGAGGACTGGTTCATTGAGAGGCTAAACGGCCAGTCGGTGTGCTGCTAATTGGTTCAGATGTGTGTCAGTCAGGCCTTCAATTGGACCAGAAAAGAACTATTTCCCAACCTCAACTCTAACCTCACTGCATGACTAATAACTTCCTCCCGAGGTCCGCTCTCTCTCTTTAGTCGATGAAGGCTCTGAGCCAGCATCTTGCCTGCCTTCACACCTCTGACGAAGCACACATTCCCACTGCTGCTAACCACGGGGTCTGGCTGTGGCACGGCACCGGCCTGAGAAACACAAACACACCAGCCTCTCCTATCCATTCAACCATTACATCAGGATTGGCTGTATTGACTGTCCTTAGCTGGCTGTTGGATATTAGTTACGGACATTAGCCCTGAGCCTGGAAGTATTAAACTCGTTGGTCGGAGTACCAAGCTTTTTGGCTTCCTCTGGGAAAACTGGGATCTCTGTCTCAGCCTTGCCAGGAAACTGCCTAGCAACCGGAATTCTAACCCATGTTCCAAAGGGGACATTTAACGTCACCAACGTCACCACCTCCAACATCACACTTTGAGTCAATAGTTGTTTATTTCCTTAGAAAAACTAGCCAGAACTGCAAACCAATTATGACCCAATGTTACAGAAGTGTGAAGCCACAAACGGCCGAATGGAGAACATTATATTTGAGACTTAAGGTGTTGAAGATGTGTGTAATGATTGGTTGATTGGCAGGGCTTTTGATTTGAACATGCCAAACCTGTCCTGAACTCACCAACAAAACGGTTCCTTGACTGAACAACGAATACTTGCATGACGAATAAATGAATGAGGGGTTGCTTTTATACTTGAGATAATAACATCACTATATACAGAGGAAATAGAGTCCGGGTAAGCCCTCAGTGGATAGGAAATATACCCCGATGAATGTGGTGGTATTTGTGCCACAGACAGGATACCAGATATCACTTGCTATTGAATGTATTAAAATCTGAGAATCTCTCTTCCTCTCAAAGAGAGCATCTAAGGTTCATCCTGTTCAATTTATTTTTCTTAAAACCAGACAATGTTTACATGACTGACAGAAAAATGCCAACAGGTTTTCTTCTATCTTTTATAAAGATATTCATTATTGTCTAGCCAGGTGACTGGCTGCAGTAGAAGCAGGATCGAGTTTGAAGAAAAGGAGATCGCAGAAGCAAGCAGAACTAAAAACTTTGCACATATTTATATTCATACGACATTTCAATAATTTATAATAAAGAGCACTATTTTTTAATGAATGACATCCTTGTTGTGTGACCTTATTTGGGGGGTGTTACATCAGATATGACTATACGTTTTGGGTATTTGACACTAGATTGTCATCACTACACATGTCTAAAACATCCCACCTTCAGTTAACCACACAAGAAGTCAGAACACATCATGTCAAAAGAGCTGGGTAGAAATAATGTTGTGTTTTTATCCATTTCATCTTTGTTTACTACGTTCATTTGACAGGAACCATGCACATGAATTAACATTGAATTTCACTCACAACTAGACTTTTATGGGGCCAATTTCCCAGACAGAAGCCTAATCCTGGACTCAAACGTGCTTTTTAGTCCTGGACTAGGCTTAACCTGTGTCCGAGAAACCAGCCCCTAAAGGGACTGTTATCTAAACAGATCAGGAAACATTTCTCTCGGTATCTAATCTGTTGTCTAAGCCCCTCCCTTTACCATGTAAAGTGTGTGTGGATCCAGAGAATTACACTAGAAGTGATGGAGTGATGTCCCCGCCCCAAGCCTTTGTTCCAGTGGAAGAGGATTAACCTCCCTTCAACAATGTATAGCAACAATTCAGTGGAGGCTGCTGAGGGGAGAACGGCTCATAATAATGTATAAAAAAATATATATATATTTTTTAACTAGGCAAGTCAGTTAAGAACAAATTCTTATTTACAATGTGGGCCAAACCTGGACAACGCTGGGCCAATTGTGCGCCGCCCTATCAAGGCTGGGTGTGGTACCGCCTGGATTCAAACCAGGGTATCTGTAGTGACACGTCTAGCACTGAGATGCAGTGCCTTAGACCACTGGAGTATTATGGTATCAAACACGTGTATATTTTAATTTTTTAATTTTTAATTTCACCTTTTTTTAATCAGGTAGGCTAGTTGAGAACAAGTTCTCATTTGCAACTGTGACCTGGACAAGATAAAGCGTAGCAATTCGACACATACAACAACACAGAGTTACACATGGAATAAACAAAACATACAGTCAATAATACAGTAGAACAAAAGAAAACAAAAAGTCTATATACAGTGAGTGCAAATGAGGTAAGTTAAGGAAATAAATAGGCCATGGTGGCGAAGTAATTACAATATAGCAATTAAACACTGGAATGGTAGATTGGCAGAAGATGAATGTGCAGGTAGAGATACTGGGGTGCAAAGGAGCAAAATAAATAAATACCAGTATGGGGATGAGGTAGGTAGATAGATGGGCTGTTTACAGATGGGCTATGTACAGGTGCAGTGATCTGTAAGCTACTCTGACGGCTGGTGCTTAAAGCTAGTGAGGGAGATGTGAGTCTCCAGCTTCAGAGATTTTTGCAATTCGTTCCATTCATGGGCAGCAGAGAACTGGAAGGAAAGACGACCAAAGGAGGAATTGGCTTTGGGGGTGACCAGTGAGATATATCTGCTGGAGCACGTGCTACGAGTGGGTGCTGCTATGGTGACCAGTGAGCTGAGATAAGGCGGGGCTTTACCTAGCAGAGACTTAACCTGTAGCCAGTGGAATTGGCGACGAGTAGGAAGCGAGGGCCTACCAACGAGAGCGTACAGGTCGCAATGGTGGGTAGTGTATGGGTCTTTGGTGACAAAACGGATGGCACTGTGATAGACTGCATCCAGTTTGTTGAGTAGAGTGTTGGAGGCTATTTTATAGATGACATCACCAAACTCGAGGATCGGTAGGATGGTCAGTTTTACAAGTGTATGTTTGGCAGCATGAGTGAAGGATGCTTTGTTGCGATATAGGAAGCCGATTCTAGATTTACTTTTGGATTGGAGATGCTTAATGTGAGTCTGGAAGGAGAGTATACAGTCAGCCAGACACCTAGGTATTTGTAGTAGTCCACGTATTCTAAGTCAGAGCCGTCCAGAGTAGTGATGCTGGACAGGCGGGCAGGTGCGGGCAGTGATCGATTGAATAGCATGCATTTCGTTTTATTTACGTTTAAGAGCAGTTGGAGGCCACAGAAGGAGAGTTGTATGGCATTGAAGCTCGTCTGGAGGTTAGTTAACACAGTGTCCAAGGAGGGGCCAGAAATATACAGAATGGTGTCGTCTGCGTAGAGGTGGATCAGAGAATCACCAGCAGCAAGAGCAACATCATTGATGTATACAGAAAAGAGAGTCGGCCCGAGAATTGAACCCTGTGGCACACCCATAGAGACTGTCAGAGGATCGGACAACAGTCCCTCCGATTTGACACGATACGAAAGAGAGGTTGAACAGGCTAGTAATAGAGGTTGCAACAATTTCGGCAGATATTTTTTAGAAAGAGAGGGTCCAGATTGTCTAGCCCGGCTGATTTGTAGGGGTCCAGATTTTGCAGCTCTTTCAGAACATCAACTATCTGGATTTGGGTAAAGGAGAAATGGTGGGGGCTTTGGCGGGTTGCTGTGGAGGATGCCGGGCAGTTGACCGGGTGCCAAGTGGAAAGCATGGCCAGCCGTAGAGAAATGCTTATTGAAATTCTCAATTATAGTGGATTTATTGGTGGCCACAGACAGGATACCAGATATCACTTGCTATTGAATGTATTAAAATCTGAGAATCTCTCTTCCTCTCAAAGAGAGCATCTAAGGTTCATCCTGTTCAATTTATTTTTCTTAAAACCAGACAATGTTTACATGACTGACAAAAAAATGCCAACAGGTTTTCTTCTATCTTTTATAAAGATATTCATTATTGTCTAGCCAGGTGACTGGCTGCAGTAGAAGCAGGATCGAGTTTGAAGAAAAGGAGATCGCAGAAGCAAGCAGAACTAAAAACTTTGCACATATTTATATTCATACGACATTTCAATAATTTATAATAAAGAGCACAATTTTTTTAATGAATGACATCCTTGTTGTGTGACCTTATTTGGGGGGTGTTACATCAGATATGACTATACGTTTGGGTATTTGACACTAGATTGTCATCACTACACATGTCTAAAACATCCCACCTTCAGTTAACCACACAAGAAGTCAGAACACATCATGTCAAAAGAGCTGGGTAGAAATAATGTTGTGTTTTTATCCATTTCATCGCTGTTTACTACGTTCATTTGACAGGAACCATGCACATGAATTAACATTGAATTTCACTCACAACTAGACTTTTATGGGGCCAATTTCCCAGACAGAAGCCTAATCCTGGACTCAAACGTGCTTTTTAGTCCTGGACTAGGCTTAACCTGTGTCCGAGAAACCAGCCCCTAAAGGGACTGTTATCTAAACAGATCAGGAAACATTTCTCTCGGTATCTAATCTGTTGTCTAAGCCCCTCCCTTTACCATGTAAAGTGTGTGTGGATCCAGAGAATTACACTAGAAGTGATGGAGTGATGTCCCCGCCCCAAGCCTTTGTTCCAGTGGAAGAGGATTAACCTCCCTTCAACAATGTATAGCAACAATTCAGTGGAGGCTGCTGAGGGGAGAACGGCTCATAATAATGTATAAAAAAATATATATATATTTTTTAACTAGGCAAGTCAGTTAAGAACAAATTCTTATTTACAATGTGGGCCAAACCCGGACAACGCTGGGCCAATTGTGCGCCGCCCTATCAAGGCTGGGTGTGGTACCGCCTGGATTCAAACCAGGGTATCTGTAGTGACACGTCTAGCACTGAGATGCAGTGCCTTTAGACCCCTGGAGTATTATGGAATCAAACACGTGTATATTTTATTTTTTTATTTTTAATTTCACCTTTTTTTTATCAGGTAGGCTAGTTGAGAACAAGTTCTCATTTGCAACTGCGACCTGGACAAGATAAAGCGTAGCAATTCGACACATACAACAACACAGAGTTACACATGGAGTAAACAAAACATACAGTCAATAATACAGTAGAATAAAAGAAAACAAAAAGTCTATATACAGTGAGTGCAAATGAGGTAAGTTAAGGAAATAAATAGGCCATGGTGGCGAAGTAATTACAATATAGCAATTAAACACCGGAATGGTAGATTGGCAGAAGATGAATGTGCAGGTAGAGATACTGGGGTGCAAAGGAGCAAAATAAATAAATACCAGTATGGGGATGAGGTAGGTAGATAGATGGGCTGTTTACAGATGGGCTATGTACAGGTGCAGTGATCTGTAAGCTACTAGTTACTAGTGTAAGCTACTAGTGTATGGGGCTTTGGTGACAAAACGGATGGCACTGTGATAGACTGCATCCAGTTTGTTGAGTAGAGTGTTGGAGGCTATTTTATAGATGACATCACCGAACTCGAGGATCGGTAGGATTGTCAGTTTTACAAGGGTATGTTTGGCAGCATGAGTGAAGGATGCTTTGTTGCGAATATAGGAAGCCGATTCTAGATTTAATTTTGGATTGGAGTTCCTTAATGTGAATCTGGAAGGAGAGTTTACAGTCTAACCAGACACCCAGGTATTTGTAGTAGTCCACGTATTCTATGTCAGAGCCGTCCAGAGTAGTGATGCTGGACGGGCGAGCAGGTGCGGGCAGTGATCGATTGAATAGCATGCATTTAGTTTTATTTACGTTTAAGAGCAGTTGGAGGCCACAGAAGGAGAGTTGTATGGCATTGAAGCTCGTCTGGAGGTTAGTTAACACAGTGTCCAAGGAGGGGCCAGAAATATACATAATGGTGTCGTCTGCGTAGAGGTGGATCAGAGAATCACCAGCAGCAAGAGCAACATTATTGATGTATACAGAAAAGAGAGTCGGCCCGAGAATTGAACCCTGTGACACACCCATAGAGACTGTCAGAGGATCGGACAACAGTCCATCGATCAGAGAAGTAGTTGGTAAACCAGGCGAAGCAATCATTTGAGAAACCAAGGCTGTCGAGTCTGCCAATAAGAATGTTGTGATTGACAGAGTAGAAAGCCTTGGCCAGGTCGATGAATACGGCTGCACAGTAATGTCTCTTATCGATGGCGGTTATGATGTCGTTTAGAACCTTGAGCGTGGCTGAGGTGCACCCATGACCAGCTCTGAAACCAGATTGCATCGCGGAGAAGGTATGGTGGGATTCTAAATGGTCAGTAGTCTGTTTGTTGACTTGGCTTTCGAAGACCTTAGAACGGCAGGGTAGGATAGATATAGGTCTGTAGCAGTTTGGGTCTAGAGTGTCACCCCCTTTGAAGAGGGGGATGACCGCGGTAGCTTTCCAATCTTTGGGAATCTCAGACGATACGAAAGAGAGGTTGAACAGGCTAGTAATAGAGGTTGCAACAATTTCGGCAGATATTTTTTAGAAAGAGAGGGTCCAGATTGTCTAGCCCGGCTGATATGTAGGGGTCCAGATTTTGCAGCTCTTTCAGAACATCAACTATCTGGATTTGGGTAAAGGAGAAATGGTGGGGGCTTTGGCGGGTTGCTGTGGAGGGTGCCGGGCAGTTGACCGGGGTAGGGGTAGCCAAGTGGAAAGCATGGCCAGCCGTAGAGAAATGCTTATTGAAATTCTCAATTATAGTGGATTTATTGGTGGTGACAGTGTTTCCTAGCCTCAGAGCAGTGGGCAGCTGGGATGTGCTCTTATTCTCCATGGACTTTACAGTGTCCCAGAACCTTTTTGAGTTAGTACTACAGGATGCAAATTTCTGTTTGAAAAAGCTTGCCTTAGCTTTTCTAACTGCCTGTGTATATTTGTTCCCTGAAAAGTTGCATATCACGGGGGCTATTCAAAATCAAATCAAATCAAATCTTATTTGTCACATACACATGGTTAGCAGATGTTAGTGCGAGTGTAGCGAAATGCTTGTGCTTCTAGTTCCGACAATGCAGTAATAACCAACAAGTAATCTAGCTAACAATTCCAAAACTACTACCTTATAGACACAAGTGTAAGGGGATAAAGAATATGTACATAAAGATATATGAATGAGTGATGGTACAGAGCGGCATAGGCAAGATACAGTAGATGGTATTGAGTGCAGTATATACATATGAGAAGAGTATGTAAACAAAGTGGCATAGTTAAAGTGGCTAGTGATACATGTATTACATAAGGATGCAGTAGATGATATAGAGTACAGTATATACGTATACATATGAGATGAATAATGTAGGGTATGTAAACATTATATTAGGTAGCATTGTTTAAAGTGGCTAGTGATATATTTTACATCAATTCCTATCAATTCCCATTATTAAAGTGGCTGGAGTTGAGTCAGTGTGTTGGCAGCAGCCACTCAATGTTAGTGGTGGCTGTTTAACAGTCTGATGGCCTTGAGATAGAAGCTGTTTTTCAGTCTCTCGGTCCCAGCTTTGATGCACCTGTACTGACCTCGCCTTCTGGATGATAGCGGGGTGAACAGGCAGTGGCTCGGGTGGTTGCTGTCCTTGATGATCTTTATGGCCTTCCTGTGACATCGGGTGGTGTAGGTGTCCTGGAGGGCAGGTAGTTTGCCCCCGGTGATGCGTTGTGCAGACCTCACTACCCTCTGGAGAGCCTTACGGTTGTGGGCGGAGCAGTTGCCGTACCAGGCGGTGATACAGCCCGACAGGATGCTCTCGATTGTGCATCTGTAGAAGTTTGTGAGTGCTTTTGGTGACAAGCCGAATTTCTTCAGCCTCCTGAGGTTGAAGAGGCGCTGCTGCACCTTCTTCACGATGCTGTCTGTGTGGGTGGACCAATTCAGTTTGTCTGTGATGTGTACGCCGCTTAGCTTGTTTGATTGCCTTGCGGAGGGAATAGTTACACTGTTTGTATTTGGTCATGTTTCCAGTCACCTTGCCCTGATTAAAAGCAGTGGTTTGCGCTTTCAGTTTCACGCGAATGCTGCCATCAATCCACGGTTTCTGATTTGGGAATGTTTTAATCGTTGCTAAGGGATGCTAATGCAGAACGCCACAGGATGTTTTTGTGCTGGTCAAGGGCTGACAGGTCTGGAGTGAACCAAGGACTATATCTATTCCTAGTTCTACATTTTTTGAGAGGGGCATGCTTATTTAAGATGGTGAGGAAGGCACTTTTAAAGAATAGCCAGGCATCATCTACTGACGGGATGCGGTCAATGTCATTCCAGGATACCCGGGCCAGGTCGATTAGAAAGGCCTTTCACAAGGGTATTTTTATTTTTTTAATTTTTTATTTCACCTTTATTTAACCAGGTAGGCTAGTTGAGAACACCTTTATTTAACCAGGTAGGCTAGTTGAGAACACCTTTATTTAACCAGGTAGGCTAGTTGAGAACACCTTTATTTAACCAGGTAGGCCAGTTGAGAACACCTTTATTTAACCAGGTAGGCTAGTTGAGAACACCTTTATTTAACCAGGTAGGCTAGTTGAGAACACCTTTATTTAACCAGGTAGGCTAGTTGAGAACACCTTTATTTAACCAGGTAGGCTAGTTGAGAACACCTTTATTTAACCAGGTAGGCTAGTTGAGAACACCTTTATTTAACCAGGTAGGCTAGTTGAGAACACCTTTATTTAACCAGGTAGACCAGTTGAGAACACCTTTATTTAACCAGGTAGACCAGTTGAGAACACCTTTATTTAACCAGGTAGGCTAGTTGAGAACACCTTTATTTAACCAGGTAGGCTAGTTGAGAACACCTTTATTTAACCAGGTAGGCTAGTTGAGAACACCTTTATTTAACCAGGTAGGCCAGTTGAGAACACCGTTATTTAACCAGGTAGGCTAGTTGAGAACACCTTTATTTAACCAGGTAGGCTAGTTGAGAACACCTTTATTTAACCAGGTAGGCTAGTTGAGAACACCTTTATTTAACCAGGTAGGCTAGTTGAGAACACCTTTATTTAACCAGGTAGGCTAGTTGAGAACACCTTTATTTAACCAGGTAGGCTAGTTGAGAACACCTTTATTTAACCAGGTAGGCTAGTTGAGAACACCTTTATTTAACCAGGTAGGCTAGTTGAGAACACCTTTATTTAACCAGGTAGGCTAGTTGAGATCACCTTTATTTAACCAGGTAGGCTAGTTGAGAACACCTTTATTTAACCAGGTAGGCTAGTTGAGAACACCTTTATTTAACCAGGTAGGCTAGTTGAGAACACCTTTATTTAACCAGGTAGGCTAGTTGAGAACACCTTTATTTAACCAGGTAGGCTAGTTGAGAACACCTTTATTTAACCAGGTAGGCCAGTTGAGAACACCGTTATTTAACCAGGTAGGCTAGTTGAGAACACCTTTATTTAACCAGGTAGGCTAGTTGAGAACACCTTTATTTAACCAGGTAGGCTAGTTGAGAACACCTTTATTTAACCAGGTAGGCTAGTTGAGAACACCTTTATTTAACCAGGTAGGCTAGTTGAGAACACCTTTATTTAACCAGGTAGGCTAGTTGAGAACACCTTTATTTAACCAGGTAGGCCAGTTGAGAACACCTTTATTTAACCAGGTAGGCTAGTTGAGAACACCTTTATTTAACCAGGTAGGCTAGTTGAGAACACCTTTATTTAACCAGGTAGGCTAGTTGAGAACACCTTTATTTAACCAGGTAGGCTAGTTGAGAACACCTTTATTTAACCAGGTAGGCTAGTTGAGAACACCTTTATTTAACCAGGTAGGCTAGTTGAGAACAAGTTCTCATTTGCAACTGCGACCTGGCCAAGATAAAGCATAGCAGTGTGAGCAGACAACAAAGAGTTACACATGGAGTAAACAATTAACAAGTCAATAACACAGTAGAAAACAAAGGGGGAGTCTATATACAATGTGTGCAAAAGGCATGAGGAGGTAGGCAAATAATTACAATTTTGCAGATTAACACTGGAGTGATGAATGATCAGATGGTCATGTACAGGTAGAGATATTGGTGTGCAAAAGAGCAGAAAAGTAAATAAATAAAAACAGTATGGGGATGAGGTAGGTGAAAAAGGGTGGGCTATTTACCAATAGACTATGTACAGCTGCAGCGATCGTTTAGCTGCTCAGATAGCTGATGTTTGAAGTTGGTGAGGGAGATAAAAGTCTCCAACTTCAGCGATTTTTGCAATTTGTTCCAGTCACAGGCAGCAGAGTACTGGAACGAAAGGCGGCCAAATGAGGTGTTGGCTTTAGGGATGATCAGTGAGATACACCTGCTGGAGCGCGTGCTACGGATGGGTGTTGCCATCGTGACCAGTGAGCTGAGATAAGGCGGAGCTTTACCTAGCATGGACTTGTAGATGACCTGGAGCCAGTGGGTCTGGCGACGAATATGTAGCGAGGGCCAGCCGACTAGAGCATACAAGTCGCAGTGGTGGGTGGTATAAGGTGCTTTAGTGACAAAACGGATGGCACTGTGATAAACTGCATCCAGTTTGCTGAGTAGAGTGTTGGAAGCCATTTTGTAGATGACATCGCCGAAGTCGAGGATCGGTAGGATAGTCAGTTTTACTAGGGTAAGCTTGGCGGCGTGAGTGAAGGAGGCTTTGTTGCGGAATAGAAAGCTGACTCTTGATTTGATTTTCGATTGGAGATGTTTGATATGAGTCTGGAAGGAGAGTTTGCAGTCTAGCCAGACACCTAGGTACTTATAGACGTCCACATATTCTAGGTCGGAACCATCCAGGGTGGTGATGCTAGTCGGGCATGCGGGTGCAGGCAGCGACCGGTTGAAAAGCATGCATTTGGTTTTACTAGCGTTTAAGAGCAGTTGGAGGCCACGGAAGGAGTGTTGTATGGCATTGAAGCTTGTTTGGAGGTTAGATAGCACAGTGTCCAAAGACGGGACGAAAGTATATAGAATGGTGTCGTCTGCGTAGAGGTGGATCAGAGACTCACCAGCAGCAAGAGCGACATCCTTGATGTATACAGAGAAGAGAGTCGGTCCAAGAATTTAACCCTGTGGCACCCCCATAGAGACTGCCAGAGGCCCGGACAGCAGACCCTCCGATTTGACACACTGAACTCTATCAGAGAAGTGGTTGGTGAACCAGGAGAGGCAATCATTTGAGAAACCAAGGCTGTCGAGTCTGCCGATGAGGATGTGGTGATTGACAGAGTCGAAAGCCTTGGCCAGGTCAATGAATACGGCTGCACAGTATTGTTTCTTATCGATGGCGGTTAAGATATCATTTAGGACCTTGAGTGTGGCTGAGGTGCACCCATGACCAACTCTGAAACCAGATTGCATAGCGGAGAAGTTATGGTGGGATTCGAAATGGTCGGTAATCTGTTTGTTGACTTGGCTTTCGAAGACCTTAGATAGGCAAGGTAGGATAGATATAGGTCTATATAGATTATTTTTTTTAAACGTGCTTGATACCATTCCATTCACTCCATTCCGGACATTATTTTGAGCCATCCTCCCCTCACTAGCCTCCACTGAGAGACATTACATTGTCATGTATGTTTGGCACGAGAATGACTATACTATAGGAGCTGGCGAGACCGTACAAACCAATCTGCGACCAGGTTACTAAAACAAAGGGCCCTAGACACATTATTACCCCTGCATCCACCACACAACCCAAAGGAATAGGGTGAAGTTGCCCCTAGATGCTGATCTTGGGTCAGTTCAGCATTTTCTCCACTAATGGTTAGGGTTGATTGGGGGCAGGGGGAAGCTCATCCTAGATCTGTATCTAAGGGGAAACTTCCCCTGGAGCCAACCAAAAGGGGCCTAAACAGAGACAGCGCTAATTATTGTTTACCGCTACCCTGCTACAGCCACACCCGTAATCAAGTTTGATGCTGCATGCCCTCCAAACAATGTGTTGTTAGTCTCTGGGACTATGTGTTGTCAGTCTGTGGCACGATGTGTTGTCAGTCTCTAGGACTATGTATTGTCAGTCTCTAGGACTATGTGTTGTCAGTCTGTGGCACTATGTATTGTCAGTCTCTAGGACTATGTGTTGTCAGTCTCTGGGACTATGTATTGTCAGTCTCTAGGACTATGTGTTGTCAGTCTCTAGGACTATGTGTTGTCAGTCTCTAGGACTATGTGTTGTCAGTCTCTAGGACTATGTGTTGTCAGTCTGTGGCACTATGTATTGTCAGTCTCTAGGACTATGTGTTGTCAGTCTCTGGGACTATGTATTGTCAGTCTCTGGGACTATGTGTTGTCAGTCTCTAGGACTATGTGTTGTCAGTCTCTAGGACTATGTGTTGTCAGTCTCTGGGACTATGTATTGTCAGTCTCTGGGACTATGTGTTGTCAATCTCTGGGACGATGTGTTGTCAGTCTCTAGGACTATGTGTTATCAGTCAGGACATATAGAAGAGAAGTAAATATATACACACACGGGCACACAGGCTTGTGTGTGTGTGTCTGTGTCTGTGTGCCGGCCATGAATCCAGCCCTCTCAGATGACATGTTCTGTGTTGTGGTTCACTTATCAGGAAATGAATTCAACCGGTATTTAAAACGAACTAGAACTAGACATCTGTGTTCCTGCTTGAAGGAACAGTGTCTGTCTGTGCGTCAGAAAGTGTTTCTGAAGAACCACGTCATACCAATACAGAAAGGAAGAGGTGTGTTTGTGTTCTGCTCTTCCTCTCTGGTGTCTGTTACATGGGAGTGAGGTGTTGGTCAGTTGGTTGTTGCCCTGGGATGCAGACAATAAGCATTGACTTGGCAGTGGTCCCACTACAGATGAGATCATCAGTGGTTCTTGAACCTAAATAAGTGACGTTCTACCATGATTGTGGATACTCCTGAATGTATTGTGAATAATGATGAGTCTGAAAGTTACAGACATACTAATATCAGACCCCCCCAAAATGCTAACCTGCCCTGTTATTGTAATGGTGAGAGGTTAGCATGTCTTGGGGATATGATATAAAATGCTAACCTCCCCTGTTATTGTAATGGTGAGAGGTTAGCATGTCTTGGGGGTATGATATAAAATGCTAACCTCCCCTGTTATTGTAATGGTGAGAGGTTAGCATGTCTTGGGGGTATGATATAAAATGCTAACCTCCCCTGTTATTGTAATGGTGAGAGGTTAGCATGTCTTGGGGGTATGATATAAAATGCTAACCTCCCCTGTTATTGTAATGGTGAGAGGTTAGCATGTCTTGGGGGTATGATATAAAATGCTAACCTCCCCTGTTATTGTAATGGTGAGAGGTTAGCATGTCTTGGGGGTATGATATAAAATGCTATCCTCCCCTGTTATTGTAATGGTGAGAGGTTAGCATGTCTTGGGGGTATAATATAAAATGCTAACCTCCCCTGTTATTGTAATGGTGAGAGGTTAGCATGTCTTGGGGGTATGATATAAAATGCTAACCTCCCCTGTTATTGTATTGGTGAGAGGTTAGCATGTCTTGGGGGTATGATATAAAATGCTAACCTCCCCTGTTATTGTAATGGTGAGAGGTTAGCATGTCTTGGGGGTATGATATAAAATGCTAACCTCCCCTGTTATTGTAATGGTGAGAGGTTAGCATGTCTTGGGGGTATGATATAAAATGCTAACCTCCCCTGTTATTGTAATGGTGAGAGGTTAGCATGTCTTGGGGGTATGATATAAAATGCTAACCTCCCCTGTTATTGTAATGGTGAGAGGTTAGCATGTCTTGGGGGTATGATATAAAATGCTAACCTCCCCTGTTATTGTAATGGTGAGAGGTTAGCATGTCTTGGGGGTATGATATAAAATGCTAACCTCCCCTGTTATTGTAATGGTGAGAGGTTAGCATGTCTTGGGGGTATGATATTTGTTTGTCTGTAACTTGCTCATTCATCATTAGTCATGATTCATTCAGGAGTATCCATAATCATGGTAGCATCCACATGAATGTAGAAGTGTTTAGAAACATATTCTAATCTTATTTACAATAAAAGTGACTCCAAAATGACACATTATTTACATTATTTACCATTAATTTCTATTGGGCACAGAATAATCTTAAACATAATTTAAACTAATAGCAAATGCATCCAACAAAGTTACAAGCTTGATGTAATCGTTGCTATGAATATGGGACCAAATACGTAACGTTTGACTACTTTAATACACACAAGTGAATTTGTCCCAATAATTTTGGTCTCCTAAAATGAAAGGACTATGTACAAAAAGTGATGTAATTTCTAAACGGTTCACCCGATATAGATGAAAATAACCTCAAATAAAGCTGACAGTCTGCACTTTAACCTCACAGTCAGTGTATAATTTTAAATCCAAAGTGCTGGAGTACAGAGCCAAAACAACAACAAATGTGTCACTGTCCCAATACTTTTGGAGCTCACTGTATCCTCCACTGTAATGAGAGAGTGCAGCCAGGAATCTTAGGCTTAGTCCCACATGGCACTATATTCCCTATATTATAGTGCGCTACTAGGGTACGATTTGGGATGTACACTTAGTTTGCACACTACAATTTGCTGAATTGATGTATAGCTGGCCGGGAGCCTTCACAACAAACTTCTATATTCAACCTATTTACGGTAAGGAGCTCCCAGCCTCTGCTCTCTCCTACCTGCTTTCAGTGCAGTTTATTGTTTCTGCTCAGCTAACAGCCAATCTAGGAGGTTAAGAGACCTGTGGAGTCTCTGAGGTGATTTGTACTGTGCAGGGGCGTTGTGAGTATGACCGGTAAAACACCACACATGCTTTTCTCTGTAATTGTGCCACTGAGGTGAGATCTAAGGGATTCAAGCACTAACTGTTTACATGTGAAACAGTCATTTACAGCCACTATATGAATCACAGTAATACACTGAACTACTGCATAGTGATACAGTTTAGGTAAATATAGGTACAGTGGATATGTTTGGTTATTGTACTGCATGTGTGTTGTACTGTACATAAACATCATTGACTGGGAAGAAAAAACAGTAGATTGGAAATTCTGTCAGGCCAAACTGATCCCAGATCAGCACTCCTACTCTGAGACGCTTTGTGAATGTGGGCCCTGTGAGTAGTGACATGTGTGATAGAGTTGGAGAGATTCCAGAAGAACCTGCACGCTGAGGTCCTGATGATATACAGGTTTATATTAGCATCAGACTAAATCATCTCCTTCCCTCCTATTCCCCACCTCATTCCCCTACCAGAGCACTGAGGGATGAGATTGTTGTGAACTACGATAGTGAGAGAGGAAACAACAGAGGGGAAAGTTGACAGAAGTGCTGAGTGACGGGAATTTACACAGACAGATCTGGGCTCAGGTGAAGGTAGGGTTGTGTTACTGTGGTTTCTGATAGTTTACTGTACAAGATGCAGTGCTTGCACGGTAGCCACGGTATCACTTTGATCTAGGAGGACATGCGTTCTGTTGACAATGGGATGCTAGTATTTATTCTAAACTATCTAAACTATCTGAAACAGTCTCCATTTAAGACACAGAAATGGATATCAATCTATCAGTATAATCACACGTTGTACTACTATCCCATGTGGAGTTTTCAGATGATTTAAAGGGATTGAATAGTATTAATTAAGAAATTGACCAGTCAAAAGTTTGGACACACCTACTCATTCAAGGGTTTTTCTTTATTTGGACTATTTTCTATATTGTAGAACAATAGTGAAGACATTAGAACTATGAAATAAGTCATATGGAATCATGTAGTGTTAAACAAATCAAAATATAATTTATATTTTAGATTCTTCAATGTAGCCACCCTTTGCCTTGATGACAGCTTTGCTCAATCTTGGCATTCTATCAACCAGCTTCATGAGGTAGTCACCTGGAATGCATTTGAATTAACAGTTGTGCCTTGTTAAAAGTTCATTTGTGGAATTTCTTTCCTTCTTAATGCGTTTGAGCCAATCAGTTATATATCAATGTACTGTATATGTATTGTTTTGAACAATTGTTTTTATTGAGTTACTTCAACAGCGGTACAATCAATGAGAAACAATACGGTTTGATGTAATACTAATATTATGTGGAGGGTACAGTTAATAAGAATATATGGACCAAAGGACTCCACAGAGGTCACAAAATGAGGTCTCGAACTCTTAAATAACCATGTTAATCCTGCTTTTGAAAGGTCTACTGCAGTTTTTATTTACATTGATACTCTATCAAAATTCTGCAGTACTTGGTCATGTGATTCCAGAGAAGTAAATGGTACACAAGGGAGATGCTATAGTTACGCAAGACTTCACACTGTCATAGTATCACCATGTTCTCTGTATCTCCCCGCCCACAGTCTGAGTCAAGTCTTTGTTTCTAGGACAGTGAGAAAGGTTTGCAAACAGGTTTTTCTAAGGAAGTGGCTACTTTACTGGTGAATTTAAACGTCAGTGATGACACAGAACACAGCTGGTTCTTTTTGTACTGAATTGAGAGAAATGGACTGTGACGTTGAAATGAATTCACTGATATGTACTAACAGTGAGGATGAACCTGAGAACATGAGATACGGGATGAGAAACGTTGAACAATTCTAATTCTATGGTAGGGCTTAGCTGACAACAATATGGGTTTTTTGCTCTAAACTTCTCTGGAATCACATGCATTACTTCAATTTACCCTAAACTTCTCTCTTATTAATTCACTTTAAATTACATTAAATTGCAGGGCATTCAAGCATGACATCAGCAATTTACTGGAAATGAACACATACATATCAACTCAGTTTGACATCTGAGGGAAACTCAAGTTATAACATATGAATAGTTTCAAAATGTCCCCCAATAAAAACCAGCCTACATTAAAACGAAACAAATTAACATATCCAAAATTGAAGTTAGTTTATAGTTTATGTTTATGGCCTCCTATTTCCTTGCTACTAGGTTTTTACTAAATACGATACTATTTCATTTCCCCAGAAAGGTTTATCTTAACCTTTATGATTTTATTGAACCTTATCAGCATCATTGTTATAGACTGTCAGGTGATATAAATTCTCTTTTACAGCAGAGGATGGATTTTCCTTTGACGAACCCATGCATGGGAGGACTGAGACTAGAAATTGGCTCTGACATTTCTGACAATTTTGATTCCCCCACAATGGCCCATTTTTTCCCCTCGAGGCACCCATTAAGAGCTGGGTAATTATTATTTTGCAGACAAAATACCAAATCATACAGGCCACTTGGCAAAACAATGGACCATCCCCTATGGCATTTTCTTGAAATGCCAGATGGCCAGTCCGCCCCTGAACCCATGGTAATAAGTCTATTAGATGGAGAGTTTCACAGAAGCATTCCATAACATGCTTCTATGTAATGGGTTGCTCATTTGTGTAAAGTCATATTCCCAATAATAAAAGCATGTTATGGAATGCATCTATGAACCTCTCCGTCTAATAGCCTTATCACCATGGGTTCAGGGGGCGGACTGGCAATCACATGTATCGACCTCAATCGGTCTTTGTTTAAGCTTGCTCTTTTCACCTATACATTAGGGGAGAAAACACTTTTGTTGCGGAAGTCTTTTTGGGAGATATCATCACCTTTTCTTCTTGAGTCTCTTAGATGAACTCCTAGTGCTGTATCTACAGACACGGAGCCACTGGTCTCTTACATGGACTCATAGTGATGTATCTACAGACACGGAGCCACTGGTCTCTTAGATGGACTCATAGTGATGCATCTACAGACACGGAGCCACTGGTTTCTTAGATGGACTCATAGTGATGTGTCTACAGACACGGAGCCACTGGTCTCTTAAATGGACTCATAGTGATGTATCTACAGACACGGAGCCACTGGTCTCTTAGATGGACTCATAGTGATGCATCTACAGACACGGAGCCACTGGTTTCTTAGATGGACTCATAGTGATGTGTCTACAGACACGGAGCCACCGGTCTCTTAGATGGACTCATAGTGATGTATCTACAGACACGGAGCCACTGGTCTCTTAGATGGACTCATAGTGATGTATCTACTGGACAGACACGGAGCCACTGGTCTCTTAGATGGACTCATAGTGATGTATCTACAGACACGGAGCCACCGGTCTCTTAGATGGACTCATAGTGATGTATCTACAGACACGGAGCCACCGGTCTCTTAGATGGACTCATAGTGATGTATCTACAGACACGGAGCCACTGGTCTCTTAAATGGACTCATAGTGATGTATCTACAGACACGGAGCCACTGGTCTCTTAAATGGACTCATAGTGATGTATCTACAGACACGGAGCCACTGGTCTCTTAGATGGACTCATAGTGATGCATCTACAGACACGGAGCCACTGGTTTCTTAGATGGACTCATAGTGATGTGTCTACAGACACGGAGCCACCGGTCTCTTAGATGGACTCATAGTGATGTATCTACAGACACGGAGCCACTGGTCTCTTAGATGGACTCATAGTGATGTATCTACTGGACAGACACGGAGCCACTGGTCTCTTAGATGGACTCATAGTGATGTATCTACAGACACGGAGCCACTGGTCTCTTAGATGGACTCATAGTGATGTATCTACAGACATGGAGCCACCGGTCTCTTAGATGGACTCATAGTGATGTATCTACAGACACGGAGCCACTGGTCTCTTAGATGGACTCATAGTGCTGTATCAACAGACACGGAGCCACCGGTCTCTTAGATGGACTCATAGTGATGTATCTACAGACACGGAGCCACTGGTCTCTTAGATGGACTCATAGTGATGTATCTACAGACACGGAGCCACTGGTCTCTTAGATGGACTCATAGTGATGTATCTACAGACATGGAGCCACCGGTCTCTTAGATGGACTCATAGTGATGTATCTACAGACACGGAGCCACTGGTCTCTTAGATGGACTCATAGTGCTGTATCAACAGACACGGAGCCACCGGTCTCTTAGATGGACTCATAGTGATGTATCTACAGACACGGAGCCACTGGTCTCTTAGATGGACTCATAGTGATGTATCTACAGACACGGAGCCACTGGTCTCTTAGATGGACTCATAGTGCAGTATCAACAGACACAGAGCCACTGGTCTCTTAGATGGACTCATAGTGATGTATCTACTGGACAGACACGGAGCCACTGGTCTCTTAGATGGACTCATAGTGATGTGTCTACAGACACGGAGCCACCGGTCTCTTAGATGGACTCATAGTGCTGTATCTACAGACACAGAGCCACTGGTCTCTTAGATGGACTCATAGTGATGTATCTACTGGACAGACACGGAGCCACTGGTCTCTTAGATGGACTCATAGTGATGTGTCTACAGACACGGAGCCACCGGTCTCTTTGATGGACTCATAGTGATGTATCTACAGACACGGAGCCACTGGTCTCTTAGATGGACTCATAGTGCTGTATCTACAGACACAGAGCCACTGGTCTCTTAGATGGACTCATAGTGATGTATCTACTGGACAGACACGGAGCCACTGGTCTCTTAGATGGACTCATAGTGATGTATCTACAGACACGGAGCCACTGGTCTCTCAGATGGACTCGTAGTGATGTATCTACAGACACGGAGCCACTGGTCTCTTAGATGGACTCATAGTGATGTATCTACAGACACGGAGCCACCGGTCTCTTAGATGGACTCATAGTGATGTATCTACAGACACGGAGCCATGTATCTCTTTGTTTGCACAGAGATTTGACAAAAAAGAGAGTAGGAAACCAGCTTCTACTAACTGAGTAATAAACCAGCTTCTGCTAACTGAGTAAGAAACCATATTTGGATAAATGAGTAAGAAACCAGCTTCTGCTAACTTAGTAAGAAACCAGATTCTGCTAACTGAGTAAGAAACCAGATTCTGCTAACTGAGTAAGACACCAGATTATGCTAACTGAGTAAGAACCCAGATTCTACTAACTGAGTAAGAAACCAGATTCTACTAACTGAGTAAGAAACCAGATTATGCTAACGAAGTAAGAAACCAGATTCTACTAACTGAGTAAAAAAAACAGATTCTACTAACTGAGTAAGAAACCAGATTCTGCTAACTGAGTAAGAAACCAGATTATGCTAACGAAGTAAGAAACCAGATTCTACTAACTGAGTAAAAAAAACAGATTCTACTAACTGAGTAAGAAACCAGATTCTGCTAACTGAGTAAGAAACCAGCTTCTGCTAACTGAGTAAGAAACCAGATTCTACTAACTGAGTAAGAAACCAGATTCTACTAACTGAGTAAGAAACCATATTCTACTAACTGAGTAAGAAACCAGCTTCTGCTAACTGAGTAAGAAACTAGCTTCTGCTAACTGAGTAAGAAACCAGCTTCTGCTAACTGAGTAAGAAACCATATTCTGCTAACTGAGTAAGAAACCAGCTTCTGCTAACTGAGTAAGAAACTAGCTTCTGCTAACTGAGTAAGAAACCAGCTTCTGCTAACTGAGTAAGAAACCAGCTTCTGCTAACTGAGTAAGAAACTAGCTTCTGCTAACTGAGTAAGATACCAGCTTCTCTACTAACTGATCACCATTCCCTGTCTCTGATCACCATTCCCTGTCTCTGATCACCATTCCCTGCCCCTGAACCCATGGTAATAAGTCTATTAGATGGAGAGTTTCACAGAAGCATTCCATAACATGCTTCTATGTCATGGGTTGCTCATTTGTGTAAAGTCATATTCCCAATAACAAAAGCATCTATGAACCTCTCCGTCTAATAGCCTTATCACCATGGGTTCATGGGGCGGACTGGCAATCACATGTATCGACCTCAATCGGTCTTTGTTTAAGCTTGCTCTTTTTACCTATACATTCACTGCAAACCCCACAGTGTGACATAATGGGACGAGTGTGACAGGAGACGGAGTGTGACATAATGGGACAGAGTGGGACAGGAGAGTGAATGTGACATGCCAAGGCCATGTTTTTTTTGCGACCTCGCCCAAAGTGTTATGTTGCTATTCAGAACTTGTTTAGACATTTCTTCAATTGGAGATTGATTTGCTACTAACAGCATGCTGACAAGGGTTCTACTGTACTATTCCATTTCTTACCATAGTCTTTTCATACTAATGAGACGTGCCGAGCCAAAGGAAGATGTGTTGAGCTGGCCTGATTATACATCCACCACAGTTGCTGGAACAGTGCTGAAAAGGACAATGGGAAAATAAAATATCTGAGAAAGTACAGTTTGTTTTGGTTCAGTCTGATCGTGGAAAAGGGGTATTAGAGAAGAGGAGGTAAAATTGGTTCGCTTGGTTTGAGCTGGTGGATCATGTAGAATCGTCAATGACCTTGTGCCCTAGGTTCCTGCACAAAGACATCTAGACATCTCTCCCTTTCCAGATACGCGCCAAAGTCTCTGCACCTCCCTCCAGGCACATCGCTATAAACTCACAGGAGACTGTCAGAGGACTTACACGGCGCAGGCAGACTGCTAAACCCTAATTCCAGGTTTGAATCTCCGTCTCACTCTCTGTTTACAATTCCACAACTGCGCGGTTGCCATGGCACCGCCCAGTCAATGAGCTCCAGATGCCAGGTCACTGAGCCAACCAGGGAGAGGGAGTGTGAGTCATCATGACCCGCCAGTCCCATCCCTCTCCAGGCAGAGTAGTGCGGGCACGCTCCTCCTAGTCCTGGATCAAGTCATTTACTGTACACTCTTCACTCCCTGTTCTCCACTCTCCCTAATCCCACCTCCTTTACTGTAAATATACTCCCCTCTGTCCATCTCCACTGTGCTTCCTCTCCAGTCTTAGTGCCACCATATATAGAATATAATAGAAAAGGGTTACACTTTATAATTACATTCAGTTATAAAACATCTAAAAGGCATTTAAAAACAGTTTGTTCAACATGTATTAATCATTATTCCTATTACATTTGTAAACAATAGAATAGAAAAACATTCCTATAAAGCCTAGCTTCAAAACATCAACGCTTTTTTACCTTTATTTAGGGAGTCACCATTGAGACTATGGTCTCTTTCTCAAGGGAGCCCTGCAGGGTAGCCTAGTGGTTAGAGCATTGGACCAGAAACTGCAAGGTTGCAAGTTCAAATCCCTGAGCTGACAAGGTACAAATCTGCCCCTGAACAGGCAGTTAACTAGGCAAGTCAGTTAAGAACAAATTCTTATTTTTAATGATGGCCTAGGAACAGCCCACTGTTCTTATTTTCAATGATGGCCTAGGAACAGCCCACTGTTCTTATTTTCAATGATGGCCTAGGAACAACCCACTGTTCTTATTTTCAATGATGGCCTAGGAACAGCCTACTGTTCTTATTTTCAATGATGGCCTAGGAACAGCCCACTGTTCTTATTTTCAATGAAAATCTTAACTGACTTGCCTTAAATAAAGGTTAAAATAAATAAATATACAATTCACAAGACAAAATCAAATCCTAATCAGACAATGTAAAGCAAACTAAAATACAGAGCAACACAAATATTCCAGTAAAACAGTTCCTCAGTAAGGAGTTCCATATTTTAAATTGCCCGAGCGGCACCAGATTGCATTTTGCATTTGGTTCCAGCAATGAGGTGCATTACATCTAAAAGCAGATTTAGCTGGTTCTGTGGAGACTCAAGGAACCTGGAGAGTTAACCAACCCTGTGAATGGGTTTGGTATCTCATGGAGGCTTGTGTGATAGAGCTTTGTAAAAGGGAATAATGAAGTGATCTACATGACTTTAATGAGGACCAGACAACGTTTTGATACAGGATGCAGTGGTGAGTATGAAAACTGTCACCAGTGATTAAATGAATGGTGCTACGGCAGATGGCATCCAAAGGTTTAAGAGTAGTGGCTGCTGCAATCTGGTAAATGGTGTCCCCAAAGTCAAGAACTGTCAGGAAAGTTGACTATACAATCTGCTTCTTGCTATTTAGGGAGAGGAAGGATCTATTTCAAGAAGAAGCCCACTTTAAATCTTAGCTTTTTAACTAGTTCATCAATAGGTATTTTAAACATCAAATCTGTGTCAATCCAAATGCCCATATATATATATATATACATACAACAACTTATAAAACATTGTACCTAGATACTTTACTTAAAGTGTTACAGAACTTAGAGGACGGTAAAAAGGGGAGGATCCCTGAGTCTTGGTGTATACTGTAAATGTACTGTTAATAATTAGTATGTCCAGTATATCAGTAGTTATTAAACATACAATGTGTCATTTGGTAATGCGGCCTTATCAGATGTTGATAGGCTGTCCTGGAAACAGAATATTCACCAGACATACACCAGACTGATAGGACAGCACTCAGAATACAGTACTTCATCATCATCACAAATCACTCAACATGTGTCCAACAATGACTGTCGTCTGCATTTCATGGCTCAAGCCACTGCACCACATGCTAACCTACAATCATAAAATTGACTTAGGGGTTACGTTGATATACAGAGCCTTCAGAATGTTTTCACACCCTTTGACCTTCTCCACATTTTGTTGTGTTACAGCCTGAATTTAAAATGGACAAACATGTGATTGGCCTACACACAATACCTCATGATGTCGAAGTGGAACTTTGTTTTGAGACATTTTGTTTAACAAATGAATAACGAAATGAAAATATGAAATGTCTTCAGTCAGTAAGTATTCAACCCCTTTGTTATAGCAAGCCTAAATAAGTTCAGGAGTAAATTTGCTTAAGTCACAAAATTAGTTCCATGGACTGAGTAATATCAATCAATCACATTAATCACATTTATTTATAACGCCCTTTTTACATCAGCCAATCAGCCAAACCCTCCCTAAAACCCCAAACAACAAGCATGGTTGTTGAATGTCTACTTCATCTCTATACCCCACACATACAATTATCTGTACGATCCCTCAGTCAAGCAGAGAATTTCAATCACAGATTCAACCACACAGTACAGGGAGGTTTTCCAGTGCCTCACAAAGAAGGGCACCTATTGGTAGATGGGACACACATTGAATATCCCTTTGAGCATGGTGATGTTATTAATTACACTTTGGATTGTGTATCAATACACCCAGTCACTAAAAGATACAAGCGTCCTTCCTAACTCAGTTGCTGTAGAGGAAGAAAACAGCTCAGGGATTTTACCATCAGGCTAATGGTGATTTTAAAACATTTACATGGCCCCTACAACAGTATTGTTCCCTCTTGGTGACTTTAAAACATTTACATGGCCCCTACAACAGTATTGTTCCCTCTTGGTGATTTTAAAACATTTACATGGCCCCTACAACAGTATTGTTCCCTCTTGGTGATTTTAAAACATTTACATGGCCCCTACAACAGTATTGTTCCCTCTTGGTGACTTTAAAACATTTGCATGGCCCCTACAACAGTATTGTTCCCTCTAGGTGACTTTAAAACATTTACATGGCCCCCACAACAGTATTGTTCCCTCTTGGTGACTTTAAAACATTTACATGGCCCCTACAACAGTATTTTTCCCTCTTGGTGACTTTAAAACATTTACATGGCCCCTACAACAGTATTGTTCCCTCTTGGTGACTTTAAAACATTTACATGGCCCCTACAACAGTATTGTTCCCTCTTGGTGACTTTAAAACATTTACATGGCCCCTACAACAGTATTGTTCCCTCTTGGTGACTTTAAAACATTTACATGGCCCCTACAACAGTATTTGTCCCTCTTGGGGACTTTAAAACATTTGCATGGCCCCTACTACAGTATTTGTCCCTCTTGGGGACTTTAAAACATGTACATAGCCCCTACTACAGTATTGTTCCCTCTTGGGGACTTTAAAACAGTTACATAGCCCCCACAACAGTATTTTCCCCATTGAGGCCCCACTAGTAGCCAGATAATGACATCTAGCTAATAAATAATAAATAATAATTAGACAGACCCTCTCAGATAAAAATGGACCCATTTCCCCAAAATGCCAAATGGCCAGCTCCGGTAGTTTCCAGTCACTTTGAGGGGAGTGTGGGAAGGGAATGAGGATATACTTCTATTCCACAGTGTTTTCTTGTTCCAACAAAAACTCTGAAATCTCCAAGCAAGCATGACCCAGTGTGTTTATATTCTTGAGCAACAACAAAATACACTAACAGTGATACATTGTGACATACTAGGATTCCCCTTTAACGTGTTGCTTCCTTGTAAAACAGGTCATTGGTTGAGAGTAGTGTAGTCATTGGTTGAGAGTAGTGTAGTCATTGGTTGAGAGTAGTGTAGTCATTGGTTGAGAGTAGTGTAGTCATTGGTTGAGAGTAGTGTAGTCATTGGTTGAGAGTAGTGTAGTCATTGGTTGAGAGTAGTGTAGTCATTGGTTGAGAGTAGTGTAGTCATTGGTTGAGAGTAGTGTAGTCATTGGTTGAGAGTAGTGTAGTCATTGGTTGAGAGTAGTGTAGTCATTGGTTGAGAGTAGTGTAGTCATTGGTTGAGTGTAGTGTAGTCATTGGTTGAGAGTAGTGTAGTCATTGGTTGAGAGTAGTGTAGTCATTGGTTGAGAGTAGTGTAGTCATTGGTTGAGAGTAGTGTAGTCATTGGTTGAGAGTAGTGTAGTCATTGGTTGAGTGTAGTGTAGTCATTGGTTGAGAGTAGTGTAGTCATTGGTTGAGAGTAGTGTAGTCATTGGTTGAGAGTAGTGTAGTCATTGGTTGAGAGTAGTGTAGTCATTGGTTGAGTGTAGTGTAGTCATTGGTTGAGAGTAGTGTAGTCTTACTGATTTGAGTCATAACGGGGGCAGTCAGTGTCTGTGCACACCTAGCTACATGGTTTGGTTTAAGACAACCTCATGCTTGGCAGTCGACATTTAGCAAAATACCACAGGCACAGAAAACAAAGAAACATCAGAAAAGTACTAAGACGTCACATGATCACTTTGGGACTCTCATCATGAAACATGTCCTGTAGGGTTTTCAATTGTTCAATATTCTATTTATTTCACAAATGATGTGTTATGTCTTTAAATGAGTGTTTTGTCATTCTTAGTTGTGTAAATTCTGCATTTCTTCAGTTTTATCTGTGACCAAGAATAAATCAACTCAGACTGAATACTTCGCCGTGCAAAATAACTTCATGCACCTCAGTTAGCATTTAACAACATTTCACAGGAGACGTACAAACATTGATCCAACACAGTTATTTATCACTTCATTGAGAAATGACATGCATATATCATGATTCCAGATAGAGCATTTGGCTGTAAGTTAAAAAAAAGACAACAACATTTTAGCAGTATATGCATCACTCTTTTTACAGTGATAGTGATAATAGTGGCAGAGAGCAGGACCTGGCACTGCAGATTTCCTAAAGGGGAAGAATTTCAGAAACTCAGGGAGAGAAAACAAAATGTCCACAATGGCTTTGGATTCAGAACATGAGTGGTTTTCAGCATCAGGGCTGTTCCAGGAAAACATCTCAATAAGAAACCAGAGGACCCACAGAATACTGAGGAACAGACACAATCCTAAGGAAGGCAAACAGTGGTTAGAGGCAGGCCAACAACAGGTTCTGTATCTAAATGTCTGGTTAATGTGCACTTGAGAAAGACACTTAACCTCTAAATCCTCTTCAGGGGCGCTGTACTTTGGCTGACTCTGGCGTTCAACACCAGGTCTCCATACTCAGTTGACGTGTTGAAACGTTCCTGAAACATTCCAGTGTATGTGGTCTCTGTGTATGTGTGGTGTAAGGCTTGCAAAACCCCGGCAGCCTCCCAAAATGTCCAGGTTTTCCAGAAATATTGGTTGGAGGATTCTCAGATTTCGTGCTTTTTCCTGATTATAGGAATTTTGGGAAAGTGACCAGACATTTGCAACCTTAAAACGACAGGCACAGCAATGGGCCTCTTGTATCAGTCCTCTATGTAGCCCCATGGTAACATCACAGACACAGCAATGGGCCTCTTGTATCAGTCCTCTATGTAGCCCCATGGTAACACCACAGACACAGCACTGGGCCTGCTGTATCAGTCCTCTATGTAGCCCCATGGTAACACCACAGACACAGCACTGGGCCTCTTGTATCAGTCCTCTATGTAGCCCCATGGTAACACCACAGACAAAGACACAGTGCCTGCTGTATCAGTCCTCTATGTAGCCCCATGGTAACACCACAGACACAGTGCCTGCTGTATCAGTCCTCTATGGAGCCCCATGGTAACACCACAGACACAGCACTGGGCCTCTTGTATCAGTCCTCTATGTAGCCCCATGGTAACACCACAGACACAGCAATGGGCCTCTTGTATCAGTCCTCTATGTAGCCCCATGGTAACACCACAGACACAGCAATGGGCCTCTTGTATCAGTCCTCTATGTAGCCCCATGGTAACACCACAGACACAGCACTGGGCCTGCTGTATCAGTCCTCTATGTAGCCCCATGGTAACACCACAGACACAGCACTGGGCCTCTTGTATCAGTCCTCTATGTAGCCCCATGGTAACACCACAGACAAAGACACAGTGCCTGCTGTATCAGTCCTCTATGTAGCCCCATGGTAACACCACAGACACAGTGCCTGCTGTATCAGTCCTCTATGGAGCCCCATGGTAACACCACAGACACAGCACTGGGCCTCTTGTATCAGTCCTCTATGTAGCCCCATGGTAACACCACAGACACAGCAATGGGCCTCTTGTATCAGTCCTCTATGTAGCCCCATGGTAACACCACAGACACAGCAATGGGCCTGCTGTATCAGTCCTCTATGTAGCCCCATGGTAACACCACAGACACAGCAATGGGCCTCTTGTATCAGTCCTCTATGTAGCCCCATGGTAACACCACAGACACAGCAATGGGCCTGCTGTATCAGTCCTCTATGTAGCCCCATGGTAACACCACAGACACAGTGCCTTCTGTATCAGTCCTCTATGTAGCCCCATGGTAACACCACAGACACAGTGCCTGCTGTATCAGTCCTCTATGTAGCCCCATGGTAACACCACAGACACAGCAATGGGCCTCTTGTATCAGTCCTCTATGTAGCCCCATGGTAACACCACAGACACAGCAATGGGCCTCTTGTATCAGTCCTCTATGTAGCCCCATGGTAACACCACAGACACAGCAATGGGCCTGCTGTATCAGTCCTCTATGTAGCCCCATGGTAACACCACAGACACAGCAATGGGCCTCTTGTATCAGTCCTCTATGTAGCCCCATGGTAACACCACAGACACAGCACTGGGCCGTCTGTATCAGTCCTCTATGTAGCCCCATGGTAACACCACAGACACAGCACTGGGCCTATTGTATCAGTCCTCTATGTAGCCCCATGTTAACACCACAGACACAGCAATGGGCCTGCTGTATCAGTCCTCTATGTAGCCCCATGGTAACACCACAGACACAGCAATGGGCCTCTTGTATCAGTCCTCTATGTAGCCCCATGGTAACACCACAGACACAGTGCCTGCTGTATCAGTCCTCTATGTAGCCCCATGGTAACACCACAGACACAGCACTGGGCCTCTTGTATCAGTCCTCTATGTAGCCCCATGTTAACACCACAGACACAGCAATGGGCCTGCTGTATCAGTCCTCTATGTAGCCCCATGGTAACACCACAGACACAGCAATGGGCCTCTTGTATCAGTCCTCTATGTAGCCCCATGGTAACACCACAGACACAGTGCCTGCTGTATCAGTCCTCTATGTAGCCCCATGGTAACACCACAGACACAGCACTGGGCCTCTTGTATCAGTCCTCTATGTAGCCCCATGTTAACACCACAGACACAGCAATGGGCCTGCTGTATCAGTCCTCTATGTAGCCCCATGGTAACACCACAGACACAGCAATGGGCCTCTTGTATCAGTCCTCTATGTAGCCCCATGGTAACACCACAGACACAGCAATGGGCCTCTTGTATCAGTCCTCTATGGAGCCCCATGGTAACACCACAGACACAGTGCCTGCTGTATCAGTCCTCTATGTAGCCCCATGGTAACACCACAGACACAGCACTGGGCCTGCTGTATCAGTCCTCTATGTAGCCCCATGGTAACACCACAGACACAGCAATGGGCCTCTTGTATCAGTCCTCTATGTAGCCCCATGGTAACACCACAGACACAGCAATGGGCCTCTTGTATCAGTCCTCTATGGAGCCCCATGGTAACACCACAGACACAGTGCCTGCTGTATCAGTCCTCTATGTAGCCCCATGGTAACACCACAGACACAGCAATGGGCCTCTTGTATCAGTCCTCTATGTAGCCCCATGGTAACACCACAGACACAGCACTGGGCCTTCTGTATCAGTCCTCTATGTAGCCCCATGGTAACACCACAGACACAGTGCCTGCTGTATCAGTCCTCTATGTAGCCCCATGGTAACACCACAGACACAGTGCCTGCTGTATCAGTCCTCCATGTAGCCCCATGGTAACACCACAGACACAGTGCCTGATGTATCAGTCCTCTATGTAGCCCTATGGTAACACCACAGACACAGAAAGTTGTAAATTCTTGGTTATCTGCACGAACCCTGGCTAATTTTAATCAGTAATACAAAATTGGGTTTAATCATTTATTTACTAAATACCTAACTAATCACACAGAATTACACATGCACATAATTCAATCATAACTTGATTACAAATGACGTCATAAAGGAAAACGTCCCTAGCGGGCGGAACAGATATGACAGCTTGCTACACAAAAGAAAAGGGGCTGGGTTTGAGTGAAGGAGCGGGAAGACTGAGGAACAAAGAGAAGAAGCTGAGCTATCGTAAATACAGTATCTTATGCATTCTAAATTACCACCCATTTGGAAAAGGAAAATGCAATTAATATTTACTCTGAGCTGCGCTTCGGTAGGTTGGTGGTAGATGGAAGGCCGTGATGCCAAACCGAGTCCTTTGAAGAATGTCTCTGGTTGTCAATTGGATATGTTGTAGTAACGCCGTTGGGTGATAGACGGGATACTCTGTCTGTTCCTTCCTAACCCTCGTTGCATCTGCTGTTGCTAACTCAACGGCTAGGAGGTATCACTTCTGTAGTGAATAAGAGTTCAAAGTTCATACCATTCGCAACCAAAGCTCACGCCGATGTTGGCTTCGTTCTGTAGTTATTATCTGAACCATTCTGACATAGGACCGTCGTCCTCACATATTTGGAAGAGATAGTTATATTGTCGTCAAGGGCTTATATAGGAAGGGAGAGGAGGGCGTGTTTGAAAAGTTTTATAGCCCATGTCCCTTCACAGGGGCGGGTCACTGATTGAGCAGAGCCCTATCTTAGGAAAACCAGATTTCACATTTTAGAAGCTAACATCACATTTCATCCCATCACGAATAATTTCATATTAAAACATTTAAATTGAACAACAATTCCATGTGAATCCGATAACTCTGATGTGTAGACTTTCCACTGTAGAGTTTATGTCATCTTATCATTGATGAGAATGTCTCAGATGACAACCGAACTGACATCATGGTCAGTTCCTGGATGGGAGACCAGATGCTGCTGGAAGTGGTGTTGGAGGGCCAGTAGGAGGCACTCTTTCCTCTGGTCTAAAAAAAATAATATCCCAATGCCCCAGGGCAGTGATTGGGGACACTGCCCTGTGTAGGGTGCCGTCTTTCGGATCGGACGTTAAACGGGTGTCCTGACTCTCTGAGGTCATTAAAGATCCCATGGCACTTATCATATGAGTAGGGGTGTTATCCCTGGTGTCCTGGCTAAATTCCCAATCTGGCCCTCAAACCATCATGGTCACCTAATAATCCCCAGTTTACAATGGGCTCATTCATCCCCCTCCTCTCCCCTGTAACTATTCCCCAGGTCGTTGCTGTAAATGAGAACGTGTTCTCAGTCAACTTACCTGGTAAAATAACGGATAAATAAAAAATCAATAAAAAACTCGGACATGTCAGGATTGGGTGACGGTGGTGCTTTAAAGGATTTCAAGCAATGATTTGAAGTGGAAAGTTTCTGAAAAGGGGAGTTTCCGTTTAGGGGAGTTGAGACTTTGTTAGTCTGGTTAGTATCTTTTCTCCTGCATCTTCTTCAGAACATTATCCAACTTCTGACACAATTACACAACACTTTAGTTCTGGGTTTCCCACACTAAGCTCTTCGAGACAAACATGCCATGGTTATTCAATGGTACTGACCAGACCTGGTTCAAAGTTTTCAAATACATTTAGAGTTTGTTTAAGCCTACCTACAGTGCTATATGTTTTGCAGTTTTGTGACTATTCTATTGGTTCCATTGGGCCAGGAAAGCTCAATCAAGCACAGATAAAATATTTTCAATGATTTCAAATAGTATTTGAACCCAGGTCTGGTACTAACATTCAAAGACACAAGGACCACTTGTCGCATGCCTCATTGGCAAGCAACACACGTGTGCGCACACACAGGAACACAGACACAAAAACATACACACACTTACACACCCTTCTTCAAGGTGTTTACAGTAAGAGAGGCGTAAGACTGTTTCAATGGTCTGACATTCAAAGAGTTACGAACCACTTGTCACGTGTCCCATTGTCAAGAAACACAGGCACGCACACACACACATGCACACACACACGCGGACATTCATGCAGACATGCACACACATACACACCCTTCTCCAAGGGGTTTACAGTAAACAGGGGTGTAACACTGCCAAGCGACAGACACACACACAGCGCTCTGTTTCCTGTGCACCTCTACTAGGACAGACAACTTATAGCCTAACAGCAGCATTCTCCAGAAACATTCCCATTGTAACAGGCGCCCAGTGTGTCTTTCTGTAACAGGGGTCATTCCTGGAACAAGGTGTGGCACAGCGCCGTCTGTGATTCGATCAGGTGACCCAGTTGATGTCACCCTGACATCACAACTCCACTTACACTCCTTTCATTCATTCTTTTCACCATGGAAACCCACAAGATTAGAATAAAGTGAACACAGATCTTCTGTCTAGGTGCATAGGTCAATGGAGCTATGCAGGTGGTGTATTGTAGGACATCCTACAGGGAAACAGGTAGTAACATGCTCATGAAACAGACTTATACAGTAGTACAGCACAGAGGGGCATGCTGAAGCTACGTTAAGACGTTGTTTGCAATGAAAAGGAGAAGAGAAACCCCCCCCCACACACACATACATTGGCTGTAGAAACTACAACACCCACACGTACACACACTGGCTTCAGTACCAGGGAAAATATCCCCCAAAATACCAAGACAGCTGTCATGAAAGAGTCTGTGATGTCACCCTTGGCAACATAGACAATTGACAGCAGAAACACAGCCAAAACCTCAACTTGATACATAATTCACCTTCAAATCTTTCACACAAAAGATTGCTTTCCAATAAAAGTAGTAAATGAAATGTAGTCTATCGAATTAAATATTATCTTTCATCTGACGTTCACTATGCAAGGAGTAAATCTGGAACATTGTTTCCACAACTTCACCAGAACAGTTACTGTATATCCTGAATGTCAGGGATTCCCTGAACCCTATTTGGGTTGAAGAGAAAAGAGATGTGGCTGAATGCATGAACCAATCCTTTCCTTTAAAAAAGAGGAACTGTCATCACCCCCGCCATCGCCCACATTAACCAGCTGTTTGCCCGCCGCCCTCTCTGTCTCTGGTGTCGGGTTACAAACAGAGAGTAACAACTGACACACACACTGAGGGTGCTAATTTACTGGACTGTAGCCAACAGTTTCTCAGAAATTTCCTCAGAAGTAATTTGCCTAGATAGTGGATACATTAGGTCAATAGTGTGAGATGGTTTGGTTAGATAAACAAATGGCTAAGTTTACTA